>NW_005871262.1:576084-593941 GCF_000147115.1 Myotis lucifugus | reverse complement strand
TGAGGAAACAAAAAAAAAAACCATGACACAACCGGGAAGGTGCCTCAGGGAGATACATCGCATAAGGTCCGCAGACTTAAGTATGCGCCCCCTTTCAATAGGTCCTTATTGGAACCTCCAGGCCGTGCCCCCTGGCCCAGGCCAGGGGACTCAGGCCATGCCCCCTGCCCCAGCACCAGGCCAGGTGACCTGAGGCCGTGACCCCACCCAGCAGGACTTGACGGGGTGGGGCCGGCTGGGTTTGGGTCTCGCATGATTTTGAGGCACATGTGGGTGGGCAAGGATTGACTCTGGTTCCTGTGGTATGCCCCAGACTCTGACAGGAGGAAGATTTTCATATACATTTTACTAATTTTCTTTCATCTCTGACATTTCTATTATAGAGAAAGGGCAAATAGCAATATTAAAATATTTCCTCTAATTAATTCCCTTTTAATGTGCACAAATTTTGTGCACTGGGTCACTAGTCATTATAATAAAAACTGACACTACATGTAGAAGAAGAGCCATAGGAGATGAAGGCAATGACACTTCTGGAACGAACCACCCCTTAAGGCCCTGCTTCTGGGGAGCTCACCTGTGATACTGACAGTAGTAGATTGACCAAAGAACAGTGAAATATGCATATTGCACTGCCATGGAAAATAAGATCATTCTGTATGTGTCAACATGGGAAGATCTCAAAAACAAATTAAAATATGATATGAATATATGTGTTAAAATTGCATTGATGAAAAAGAATACCACTGAGCATTGCTATTGGGAATATTCCCCTCTCCCCACCCCCAGGCACTCCTGCCCTGCTGTCTGTTACCAGCCTGACTTCTGTGTTTCCAAGCAGTGAGCAAAGTTGCTGCTGACCATGGGGACTTCTGCTCTCACTTGCCAACTAACCAGGTCCCATGGAAAAGGGGAGAATTTTCCATCACTGAGAGCAACGTTTCTATTTTCTTACAGAACAGGTGGCTACATTAGTCAGCTTAAGAGTATGAGACCTTCAAGTTACCTAAAATAAATCCAAGCAGTAGTTTGTTTGTTTGTTTGCTTGCTTTGTTTGTTTGCTTGTTTATCTAATGGGTGAAACTTGGAAAATGTTCCACGTGCAGGTTCCCCAAGCTGATCTGAAGCAGCCAGTGGGGGAAGAGGAGAGGCTGCCTCTGTAGAGACAAATGAAGGCAGCTTCTGTGGGATTTGGGTCACCTGGAGAAAATCACTTGGGTGGGAGATGGCTTTATGAGTGGGAGAGAAGGGGAGTATAGAGACTATCAAGAGAACAGAATGGGAATCAGAAAGAGAAATCTATGTTACTGGGAAGCGCAAAATGGGGAGTTGCAAAAAACATTTGAAAGCAGAGGCTTTCTGGAACAACTGACTGCAGGAAGAGGACAGGAAAAAAAGGGGAGATGGTTTTAGCATGTATAAAGGGTTTAGAAAGAAGTCAAAGCAGGGAGAGGTTGGGGGTTATTGTCAGCATAAAAAATGAAATGCTGAATTTAGCCTTCAAAAGGAGGAAAAGCCATGGGGTGGAAGCCATGTCTCGTTCTTGGCTAAGAAGAGTCACAAGTGGGTAGAACACGTTTGCTAATCCTGGAGCAGTCCCTGGCTCAGAGCTCAGCGCAGCTCTCACATCACACAAAGGGGAGAGAATGGTCTTTTCAAATATGTTGTGTCATTTTGAGCAAGTTTAGTTGTCTTTTAAGAGGGTTGTTTTGGTTAGAGCTGAGAGGAAAAATTATAAAATGTAGGACTAGAGTGCATCTCTCTGTGCAAAGCATTGAGATCTTCTTCAGTGTCATGCTGAGAAACTGCACAGGATGCAGGGGAGAAAAAGCAACCTTGATCAGACGTTCTCAATATGCCAGGTGCCTCAACCCATTCTGTCCTCACCCAGTCCATGAAGGTGGCTCCTGCCATTACTCTGTGTAACAGATGAGAAATTCGGAGCTGCTTTGCAGGGAGAGCTAATGAGCCCTCAGCCCCCAGCGTACCTGGTCTTTTGGGCTTTTTAGATGAGAGCTCAGAATAAAGAATGCGTTTTTCCTCCTGATGCAGATACACACACTTTTATAATGGAAACAGATTTTTCTAAACTACACATGTCTTTTCTATGTGAGACGCACTGATTCTCTTCTTTCCTTTATTTAATAATAGTTTCAATGAAGTACTAGTAAATTGCAGCCACACCATATTAATGAGACATCAATTGAAGTTTGAAAAGCACTCAACTAAGATTTGTTATAATCTGATGTTACCCCTCCAAAACCAGTCCTCACAGGTAAACTATGAGTTTTTAAATCAAAGTCCTATGGCACCAGGGGGGTGAGGGCATGAGTGGGGTGGGGGGGGGAGGAAATGGGGCGATAAGAACACATATGTAATACCTTAATCAATAAAGAAAAAAAAGTCCTATGGCATCTTTCCTCTATTCCTCCATCCACCCATCCATCTATCATCCATCAATAAATACCTATTAGCATGCAGAAGTTGAACCAACTTTATGGTCTAGGGTTCCCCATTACAGGAATTGATGCTATCTCATTAATCTTCAGCTCCCAAAAAGAAAAAAATGGAATGATTGGGCCATGCAAAGAATCAGTAAATGGCAAATATACACCATAGAAACACCTAACAGAGCAATTACAGATGGCTCCAGAGCTAACATCTTTGGGCATAAACCACTCCCCCTCAAAAATGAAAATCTTCCTTCAGATAATCAGTCACAAAGAAAAAGAAAACAAAAATAAAAGATAAGAGAAGCAGTCACCATAGCATGCTGAGATGTCAGTATTAAAGGTCTCACATAGCACGAAAAATGGATGGGGAAATGAAGAAAACTGAAACCACACCATCCGTCCCCACAGCACTCTCGCTTCTTTCTCGCTTCTGAATTTGTTGTGAGTCCTGCTAACCGTGACCACAGGCTGCTTAAAATTACACCATTTACCTTATTTAATTTTCTCCTGCAGTCATAAATATTAATTAAGCTCAACCACAGAGAGGCTGTATTTCAATCCATGCACCGCCTGAGGACCATAAGCAATTAAGAACCACAGCAATTTAAGTACTATCTGGTTCTATAAGAGTGCCCTGTCACATCCACGTTTTTATTTTTAAAATTAGGTCAGATTTATTAAATCCTAGTGGTTTCTTTTTCCTACCTAACTTCTCCTGCCTTGTGCACGTTCCAAATTTGATTCTTCTCTTGTAAATATGATGTATGCTCCTCCAGAGGACTTGTTCATTTTCTTTAAACAAGATGCCCCAACGTGTATATTTTGATTAACAAGGACCAGAAATATTTCTGTGCAGTCTGTCAGCTAGCTATTCAGTGGAGAGAACATACTTTACAGTGTTTATTATTTACTATTATTTGATGACAAAACCATTAGCGGCAATTGTAAAAATGAGGGATATATGAAGTGGAAACTGAAAGTCTTCTCCCAACTTCTTCCAATCCCAGTTTCTGGGGGTTAGTTTATGAACAGCTTTGTGTGTGACCTTCAGATATTTTCTATGCATACACAGAGTCAGAGCTTATTTTTATAAAAATCAAATTGCTTATATCTGAAACTATTTAACCCTTCATCATGAAATGGATATACTTTCTATATTATTTCATGGAGATTTATATAATTCTTTATAACAGCTGTGCAACATTTCAAAATAGAGTTGGGGTATGTCAATTACAGTTGACGTACAATACTAATTAGTTTCAGGTGTACAACCCAGTGATTAGAATTCATATGACTTACAAAGTGATCACTCCAATAAATCTAGTACCCATCTGGCAGCATACATAGTTATTACAATATTATTGACTATACTAGTGGCCCGGTGCACGAAATTCATGCACATTAAAAGGGAATTAATTAGAGGAAATATTTTAATATTGTGCATATCCAGCTCCCTCCTCTCTCCTGTCAGAGTCTTGGCTGGTGCAGCATCAAGTCCCCACAGGCACCGCCAGACCCAGAGTCAGGTCCCCGGTCCCCGCTCACCCGCATGCGCCTTGCCACACACACGCGCGCGCGCACACACACACACACACACATATATATATATATATATATATATATATATATATATATATATATATTCTCTATGCTGTACTTTGCAGCCCCATGACTATTCTGTAACTACCAACTTGATTTCTTAATTCCTTCACCTTTATCACCCATTTCCCCTAAACCTCCTCCCATCTAGCAATTTTCAAAATGTTCTCTGTATCTATGAGTCTGGTTCTGTTCTGCTTGTTAATTTGTTTTTAGATTCCATGTATAAGTGAAATCATATAGCATTTGTCTTTCTCTGACTTATTTCACTCAGCACAGTACCCTCTAGGTCCATCCATATTTTTGCATATGGCAAGATTTCAATCTTTTTTATGGCCAAGTCATATTCCATATATATATATATATGCACTACTTCTTTGTCCATTCATCTATTCATGGACACTTAGGTTGATCCCATACCTTGACTATTGTAAATAATGCTGCAATGAACATATGGATGCATATGTCTTTTCTATTTAGTGTTTGGGGTTTCCTTGGATAAATACACAAAGTAGAATTTGTGGGACCTTTGTCTCTTGTTATTTCCTTTGTTTTAAGATATATTTTGGGGAGCACTTGAGATCTTACTACCTGGCATATGTCCTCAGTTTGGCTCAAATAAACTTTTAAAAATTAAAAAGAAAGTCTATTTCATCTATTAGAAGTATTGCTACCCAAACTTCTTTTTTAAATTTCCATTGTCATGAAATAACTTTTTCCATCCCTTTACTTTCATTGTGTGTGTCTATTGATCTGAACATATATAAGGGTCATGTTTTCTTATCCCTTCAGCCGTCCTATTTTTTTATTAGAGCATTTAATTTATTTGCAGTTAAAGTAATTGTTAATAGATATGTATTTATTGCCATTTTATTATTCATATTTTTATCATTTTTCCTCTTTCCTTCTTAAAGAAGATCCTTTACCATGTCTTTTAATATTAGTTTGATGGTGATAACTCCTTTAGGTTTTTCTTGTCTGGGAAGCTCTTTATCTGTCCTTTGATTGTAAATGATAACTTTGCTGGGTAAAGTAATCTTGGTTGTAGGTCATTACTTTTCATCACTTTAAATATTATGTGCCAATTCTGGCCTGCAAAGTTTCTGTTGAGAGATCAGCTGATAGTCCCTATAGATAACTAACTGCTTTGTTCTTGCTGCTTTTAAGATTATCTCTTTGTCTTTAACCTTTGGCACCTGAATTACAATGTGTCTTTGTGTGGGCCTCTTTGGGTTTATCTTATTTGGGACTCTTTTGTGCTTCCTGGGCTTGTACATCTATTTCCTTCTCCAGGTTAGGAGAGTTTTCTGTCATTATTTTTCCAACCAGGTTTTCAATTCCTTGTTCTCTCTCTTCTCCTTCTGACACCCCTATAGTGTGAATGTTGGTACACTTGAAGTTGTCCCAGAGGCTCCTTATATTATCATCATTTTTCTGGATTCTTTTTTTTTTCTTTTTTGCTGTTCTGATTTGGTGTTTTCTGCCACTTTGTCTTTTAAATCATTGATTTAATCCTCTTCTTTATCTACTCTACTGTTGATTCCCTGTAATGTATTCTTCATTTTAGTTATTGTATTCTTTATTTTCAAGTGGTTATTTTTGTTTTCCATTTCCACTTTTATGTTTCCTATCTCTTTGTTGAAGTTCTCACTAAATTCATCTACTCTTCCCCTAAGTTCATTGATCACCCTTATAACCAGTGTTTTGGATTCTGCATCTGATAGATGGCTTGTCTCCATTTTGTTTAGTTACTTTTCTGGAATTTTGTTCTGTTCTTTCATTTGGGACATGTTTTTTTGTCTCCTCATTTTGGCTGCCTCTCTGTGTTTGTTCCTATGTATTAAGTAAGCTGCTATGTCTTCCAGTCTTGGTAGAATGGCCTTATATAGTAGATATTCTGTGGAGCTCAGTGACAACCTCCTTGATCACTGAAGCTGTGTGCTTCAGGTGTTCTCTCATGAGGGCTGTGCATAGTCAGTCTCCTGTTGCAGTTGAGCCTTGATTGCTGTTGGTACATCAATGGGAGGGATTTACCCCCAAGCTCATAGCCTTTGAGACTGGCTGCTAACATGACATAGGAGCTGCTATGCAGGGCTGACCCTACGGAGAATGATTCACTTCAATAGGGCTCCAGTGCATGCAGAGTCTGCCTCTTGAGTGTGTCGCTCATACAGGTGAATGGGAAGTGCTCTGGTGTGGTCTGAAGCTGTCCACCAGGTGCACTGGCTCTGGGGCCTCCCAGGAACTTCAGGCCAATATCAGCTTCCACCTATGCCCTGCCCTGGGTGACCTGGCATAAGCTACAAAGCTACTTGTACTGGTCTTGGAGGTGCCTGAGAGAGGCCATGCTGTAAACCAAGGCTGGCTGCTGCTACTACCAGGATTGGGCCACTTAGCAAGAGGTAGGGACATAGCAAGGCCAGATGTTGCTTGTTTGGGGTTTGTAAATCTTTGAGAGATTTCTAAAAAGTCCACTGCATGAGCCAAGACAGGACTTTTATTTGGAAAAGCCACTGGCCAAGACAGGACTTTTATTTGGAAAAGCCACTGGAAGCAGCTTGGTTGGGCCCACAAGTTAGGTGGAGTGTAGTCTTCAGGTGGATGGAGACTCAGATATGGCATCTGCCTGTGCCTGCAGGAGGAGGGAAAGCTGCCCCTCCAACTCTTGCCCTAAAGCCAGACAATTCAGCTCCTCCCATGATGTATCATTGCACCTTTGGAGCTGCTGCCCTTCTAGAACCCCAGGGACTCCAGCAGCCTTCCGTCTCACTCAGCCACACTCCCTGCTGGTTTTCTCAGCCAGAAGTTATGGTGACTTCTCTTCAGGACACTGGACCCCTAGGCAGGGGAGCCCAGTGTGAGGATGGAACTCCTCGATCCTCCAGGGAGCCTTCCACAGCTGAGTATTTCTCCTGATTTCTGTCACATGTGGGTGTGGGGCAAGCCCTTTCCTCACCGCTGCCAGTTTTGAGGTGGCTTCTTCTCTATACCCTTAATTATAAAACTTCTGTTTTAGAGTTCTGATTTTAGAGTTCTGAACCATGATTGTTCTGCAGTTTAGTTGTAAATTTGATGTTGGGTTATTATTTATTTAACCATACTCTTCATGACCTTGGGCATGTTGTTGATAAACTACACACACACAGCCCGGCCATGGTGGCTCAGTGATTGAGCGTCGACCTATGAACCAAGAGGTCAGGGTTTGATTCCCGGTCAGGGCACATGCCCAGGTTGTGGGCTCAATCCCCAGTGTGGGGCATGCAGGAGGCAGCCGATCAATGATTCTCTCTCATCATTGATGTTTCTATCTCTCTCCCTCCCCCTTCCTCTCTGAAATAAATAAAAATATATATTTTTAAAAGTTTTAAAAAGTAAAAAGAAATAAACTACACACACAAACCATATCAATAGCTGAAAACTTCCCATGAACATGTTCTTTTCCCATCTTCTGATGTCTTCTCCATCTCACTGAAGGAATGTTTATTGGGAAGGAAGAGAACATAAGTCAGAAACAGGTCAAGATTTGGGTCCGAGAACTTGGGCTGGACTTGAAGGGCTGAGTGACCTGAGGAAGGCCCCATTCCTGTGGCAACAAAGAGAACAAGCTCCCAGATGGGAAAGACTGGTTTGAAGCATCAAGTCTGAGGCTGCTTTTAGCTCCTTCCACAACTTCTCTTTATCTTCCAAGATCCAAGTCATTTGGGGTAGGGAACTCCAGGAGTGAACACAAAGGACATTTTCTGTATTTCTAAATTCAACGTGTTAAAAAGGAGGAACGAATGAAAGAAACAGGGAAGTAGAGATAGGATTTCTCTTTCCACTTTCTATGTAACTCTAAGGATTGGGAAGTAGATCTCAGGTCTGAGACACAGAACTCCCACCAGGACCAGATGTTCCTCTTCATTAGCATCTACTTAGCACTTTATTTTGAAGACTTAGCGGAATGAATTTACGAAGTTTTGTTCTTAAAGGGAAAAGCTAAAATCGGGATTTTGAAAGGTATAGACCTATTAAGCAGCTTAATACAATCTCTTCATCAGCTTTCTTATCCCCAATCCACATTGCTTTAACATGAAACATAGATGAAGTACGTGGGCCAGAATTCTCATTGTGTTTACATTAATTCTTCATGTGCTTATATAAATATGGTAGAAGTAAGAAGAATTTGCCCACAGGAAAAAAAGTATGTTCCCAACCTTTTAGCAGTTCTTACTTGGTAGAAAGGAGCCCTTTTCAGAAGGAATGCCTTACAACAAGGGTAAGATGATCTTAGTACTAATTATTAGTGCATATTGCAAATAGAATAACCTTTAAGAAAACAACATGTTTTTAAATGCTTCACACCTTTGAGAGCACAAGTTTTAATTCTTAAATGTTTCCTGTTATGTATGTTGGAAGATATTTGGGTGACAAAGCAAGAGAAACAGTGTGTTTCTTAATGGGGGTGGGGGTGGGGTAACTTGGGTATTGTCTGTGGGTTTAGTTTTCATTATCCGGGTCATGTTATTTTTCTCATATGTTAGCAGGAAGTGCCACTTCAGCATCAGGTCAAATTCTGGGGGGTGGGGGGGAGGGGGGAGTCAACCATTCCCAGTGGCTATCACAAGAGGTCCAGGTCTTTTCCAGGAGGAAGACATACAAACCCCACCGGGGGAAGGTTCGGGGGGGGGGGGGCGGAGAGGAGACATATGGAATACTCTTTGTAATACTTTAAGCAATAAAACAAAATTTAAAAAAAAACTCAATAAACAGGAATCTCTTTGTCACTTTTTCGTCTTTTTGATCTTTCTATTTTGCTTCTTAAAATGCATATTAGGGTCAAAAGGTTGGAAATGTTTAGGACCAGGTCAGTCCTGTCTCTTTTCTTTTTCAGGGCGAGCCCAGCCCAACGTCAGAGGTTCACAGGTTCACAGGAAGGCAAGATAAACTGGGTTCCCTGAGGCCTCTTCCTTACGGAGAAAAGTTAAGGGGGCTCAGTGGACTTTAGACGGCACAGTGTGCTTGCTGAAACTTTGCTAGACCATCTTCCACACTTGGAAAATGACAGCTTCTATTTGCAAAATAATAGTTGCCGTAGGTCTTCTCTCCTCCCCAGTCCACCAGGGAGGACCCTGTTTAGGAAAAACGCAGCCCAGGAAAAGAGGTGTAGTGGGTGCTGGGTGAGCTAACAATTTGTGGCGGGGGTGGGGGAGAACTTTGCTTGGAGCGAGTTTACCCCACTACTTGGACTTCTGGCAGAGATGGGTTCTGAGTCCTGTGGGCTGGGAAGGTGAATTCTGGCATCCTGGGGAGAGTTAGTGTGGCTGGTGGGAATGGGGGGGAGAACTGTCAACAGAGGATGAATTTAACGCTGCTCATTTTTTAAAAATATATCTTATTGATTTTTTACAGCGAGGAAGGGAGAGGGATAGAGAGTTAGAAACATCAATCAGCTGCCTCCTGCACACCCCCCACTGGGGATATGCCCACAACCAAGGTACATGCCCTTGACTGGAATCGAACCCGGGACCCTTCAGTCCGCAGGCCGACGCTCTATCCACTGAGCCAAACCGGTCAGGGCTAACGCTGCTCATTTTATCAAATCACATCTCAACATCCAGCTCCAGACAAAATGAGTGAAACAGTACTTTAAGGGCGGGGCTGTTCCACCTGTGGTCAAACACCTTAGGCAGCAGCAGTCACTAGGAAGCTTGTTAGAATGCAAACACCTGACCACCTCCCCAGATCTGCTGAAGCTGAATCTGCATTTTAACAAGATCCCCAGGGAGTTCCTATGCACATACAAATTTGAGAGGTGGTCCCAGGCCTGATTAATTACCTCAGTCCCAGTGAGTCACTGTTGCTGTAGTATGCTACTCCTCCCTGTAAAATAAAGCTCTGGGATTTTCCCAGAAACTCCAGGATCCTTCCTTTGAATTTACTTTTGGAAGTAAGATTGACGAAGAGTGAATACAGACACATATATCAGAAACACTTGAGCCCTCCCTGTGTGCCAAGCCAGGAGTTCTCACACAGACAGGACAGATTTTTCAAGCCAACACCCACCACCAGCAGGAGCACTTCCCTGCTATTTCCTCCTTCTTTTGAAAGCTAGAACCCCTAGTACCCTTTTGGTGGAAAACTGGTACTTTAAAAAGGTTACCAATGGTAGTGGGACAGGATTGGCGTTCCTAGTGCTCCTGTGTGACTGACTACACTCTGGCCAGACCTATTCTGCTGATGTCATGCTGACTGCTTCAGAGGACTGAGCCCTTGGTTGTCCTATCAATTCTGAGTCAACACAGGCAGAACACTTCTTGAGTTTTAATGCATCCCTGACAGCAGATAGACTACTTCTGGAGGGTGAAATGCAGATTCCCTTTGCAATGGGATTTTGACACTTGGAAATTCCTGGGTTATGGCTGAAAAGAGACATGAAAACATAAGGAAAAACAAGTTCCGCTGGAACCTGTGACAGAAAGAAGGGAGGAAGTAGAAGAAGGAAACAATCTCTCTAAGCTCATGGCTTTGCCTACCTTGTTCAAAGCTGTATTTCCACTACCAGGAAAATAGTAAGTACTCATTAAAACAGTGGCTGAGTGGACCAGACACATATAAACTTGTCTTCATTATCACTGCTTAATGTTAGAGCAAGTTATACATTATTCTTTTATATTTACATAGAGCCCCCAGCCTCATCACTTTGAGATAGAAACAAGAAGCAAACAACTGCTTCATATGCATAAGACTCAAAATCCATGCCTGGCTAAACTCTTTCTGATCCCCACATCTGTCAGATGCTTCAACCTTTCATATTTATTAAAAGTGTGTTTCTCCAAGTAAGTAATCAGTATCTAATGAAGCCACATCTGAATTATCTCCCTGAGTAAGGTAAAGGCTTCCTAAGAAGCAATGCTGGGAGCCTGATTCTCCAGGTCTGTGACGGACTCTCCGTGGGCTCCTGTTCTTAATGAAGTTCAGTGCTTGCCTTTTCAGCAGGAATAACTGAGACTTCCTCCAAGAATAACATCCAAATGTATGAAATAGCTCACAGGGCCACAAATGCAGATGCATCTAATTTAGGCATCCCTCAAAGGGCCATTTATTCTCATTCACATTGAGTGTTATTATTGCTACTAAAAGTTGCTGTTTCTTTATTTTTATCTCTTCCAATTATTTTAATTACCTGTTATAACAGTCCCACATACCAGAAATATGCTTAAAAACTCAAGAATGGTAGACGGGATGCCAAGTATATACCAGAAATATTTGTCAAACCCTCAACGCAAGTGGGCACAGCACCAGCCTCCCCACAGGCCCAAACAGATGGGAGTGGAGTCAACCCAACCAAGAGAAAACCCATAAAAGATGAACAATCCATAACTGCACCCAACCTTCCAAACAGCTATCCAATTCTACATCCACAGAGAATAATCCACGTGCCAAATTCCTCCTAACAGTATCCTGAGGACAGAGCCTCCCTTCTTTCCTGTACCATGTTAAGAAATCACCATCTGTTGTTGGCATGAATATATCACTTTCTTTCTTCCCTCAACTCAAGAAAGAGTCGAGTTCACTTTCTGACATAAGTAAGGAAAAAATACTGATTTGTTTTTCAGAAGTCAAACCCTTGGTCTGTTGAATGGTAGCTTCACTGATCTTCTTTCAAGTGTAAGAACTGCACAAAAATCTGTACAATTTATTTTTGCTAAAGTTTCTATGACATCAAGATGTAATATTCTAATTACATATTTCACCATAAAATAAGAAACATGTAATAGTAAAATATGTTATTTTATTATATATCACTATACATTACCACTCTACTGCATGAAAAAAAGTAGATTGAAGATGTAATTCTACCACCCAAAAACAATTAGGGCAATTAGCATTGTATCGATTTTACATTTGTATTGATGATCAAATTTTATTATTACTTATTTCCCATCTTTCCCTGTGAATCTCGCCCAGAAGAGCTAGAATGTATGCAGGTGCATTGTGCACTAAACTTACAATGTTGGTCCTGGCCCGTGTGGCTCAGTTGGTTGAGCTTTGTTCCAGGCACCAATAGGTCCAGGCTCCATTCCCTTTCAGGGCACATGCCCGGGTTTTGGGACCCCATCCCTCAAAGTAGGGGGCATCCCTCTCCCTTCCTTTCTCTAAAATCAATAAAAAACATATTTTAAAAAAACTTACAATATTGTATCTTGTTCCCCCCCCCCCACACACACACTTTTATCAGCACTTTCCTGTGTTTTTGCAGAAGATGGAGACCTGCTGAACCTTTCCTGCAGTCTTTCCATAAACCCCCTTTGATAGACAGCTCTTAGCTCACCTTTTCAGTTGTCCTCTTCATAAACAACTAGTATTTGGCCAGCCAAGAACTATGAAAGCCAGGAAAAGAGTATCTGAAGGTGTGCTCAAGTAGACTACTTGTAATTGTCTGATTTTTTAAAGTGGAATTTCAGAAATAACAACCCATCCACAGAACGTGAAAGGTTGATTATAACCTTTGACAGAATTCTCTCTCTCTCTCTCTCTCTCTCTCTCTCTCTCTCTGTGTGTGTGTGTGTGTGTGTGTGTGTGTGTCAGACCTGGGATGGAGGTGTGGGCCACTTCTGATTTTTGCCCAGAGAAAAGCTTATTTGAAAGTGAAATGTATATTTTCACAAGACTTTGCCTAGTCACCTTTCTGTCTCCTCTGTGTTAACCTCACCTGCAGACCTGCCTGATCATGCCCTAAAGCAAGGCCTGTCGGGGTATGGATTCTCTGGAAGGCTTCAGGGGTTGAAGTATTGATCAATGGAATGCAGCTTTCCGCACATCTGATATTTGACTGGTTATCGCCTAGGGAAGTTCTGTTTATTGATGTCCCCTTCCCAGGACTAGTTTTATATGACAGAGGGCTCTGAGAGGAAGGAGTTTGGTTAGGGGATGCAGGACCATAGCATCCTCTTCTCAGGATGGCCCAGATTTGCGCCCAAGTCAAATCCGCTGGTACAGCGTCCAAAATAAAAACAGCGTGTTAACCCCAAGCATAGTCATCGGTTATAAGGCGGCTTTATTAGGAACCTCGGCAGGCAGCACCGAACGAAAGGAAAAGAAGGGGAACACGGGCCAACGAAAGCTTTGTGGGTCTCAGTCCTAGGTGGGTTTCAACTAAAGGGGATCAGGGGAAATATCTGTTTTCGGCCCCAGTTCCCCGCGAACGTTTTCCTGGAGAGAAGCTCCTGGAGCAATTTACAGCATTCCAGCCCAGGCCGCCGTGCCAGACGCTCTGAATAAACCTTCACAAACCAACCAAAGCTGCCCTGCCGGGAAGGACCCGGAGTGTGTAGGGAGGTGGCGCCTCCAAAGACCTGGGCGCTGGGAAAGGAAAGCGAACCCTAAGCTGGTGCAAGTCCGGATTCCTGCAAAGGTTCTGGGTTCCGAGCTGTTCGCCTCTCCCTACCCCCACCCCACCCCTGAGGCCAAGCGCGGAGAGGGTCCCGGACGCAAGGAGCATTCAGAGGCGGGAGGAGGCCGGTTTCAGTTTGCGCAGAAGTTAGGGGACTCCAGAGAAATGCCAACCCACTGGAGGCGTGTTCCGGGAGATGGTGAGAGGCTGGCGCCCGGGTTTAGGGGTGAGGAGCGCGTGGGTAAATGAGGACTCTAGTCGGTGTCAAGGGCCGTGCGGCCGACAGGGGGCGCGCTGTCACTGCGGACGTCGGTGTGGAGCGCTTCCCGGTGCCCACCGATGCCCGCAACGGAGGATGGGGGAACTTGTAAGCTTCGCTCTTTTAAAAAGGTAGCTTCCTTTCCTCCCGTGGACCTCCTCTCCCCGCCCCGGTCGCCCCTTTTATTCCAGGAATAATTTCTAGAACTATATTTAGACCAGGAGCTAAAAGAGAAAAGGAGTGGACAGTCATATACATGTGCACACCAGAGTATTCTTTTTAGTTTTCAACTTCATACACACTAGAAAGCTGTCTGTTTGTTTCGTGGGGTTTGTCTATTTGGCGTCCTTTATTTATTTTTTCTTTTCTTTTTCTACGGATTGTGAGAAGCACCAGTAGGAAGAAGGAAGGGGACTTAAGGTGGTGTGTGTGTGAGCGCTCGCGCACCTTTCTGCCTTAGGCCTGCGCATAAAGTTTTAAAGAACAGGCAACTGCGCCAGTGCGTACCCTTCTTTCCCAAGTCCTGGGAACTCCGTGATGGATGCTGGTGATCTGGTCCCTGTGCCTCTCCTTTGCACACCTGCACTACCTGTGCATATACTCGCAGGAGACACTGCCCTTGCTGGGAGCCCTCAGTGCTACGCATGGCTTCAGGGATCCTGGCTTGGAACTCGCTCAGCGTGCTCATTAATGCCCTCAGCATCAATTAGTCGACCCATCCTGGCGTTTCAGCTCTAAGGAGGCTGCCACTGGCTCCATCTTTGGTTCAAAGTGATGCTGGGCCGGCCTAGAGACCTGGGATGGAGGGAAGGGCTGGAAGTGCCCTGCACCCACTTGCCTTCTAGTCTGAACCGCAGGGTCCTTCCCTTCCCTGTGTCCATCCCCCTGCCTGCCACCTCTCTTGTCTTCTGCCACCTTTACCCACAGCTTTGGAAAAGTGAGTCAGGTGCCCATAATTTCTAGTTTTTCGTCTATCTTTGAGGTGGAGGTCTCGGGGCTGGGATCCTCAGGCCCAACATGGGTTTTTAGAACCAAGAAAGGGCGCCCATATCCGAACACCTGTAATCTGGGCTCACTGGGGTCTAGGGGCTGGTCCAGGGCAGGTGATCATTGGAACCCAGACGCCGGAGCGAACATTAAAAGGGAGTATATGGTTGCTGGGGTTTCCAATTCTTACAAAACAGACCCCTCAGGAAAGGAGAGAGGACAGAGACCCTCCTGAAGGGATTCCATGCGCTGCGTATTGATTCCTTTATGCCTTTCTCTCCTCCCGCTTCACTCCCACCCCACCTCCTGCCCTGTTTGTTTTAGTTACGAAATTCTGTGGGCACCTCCGTTGTGACTGAAAAGTAACCTTGAAACACGGCGTCCTGAATGTCAGAGATAAATTACAGTCTCCCAACCGTCGGCTGCAGCTGGCCGGGCCGCGTGCGCCCTGCGCCGGGACAGCGTCCCTCCCGCCGCCGGCCACCCCCCTGCAGGTCGCCGGAGGCCGGGCTCCGAGGAGGCAGAAAGCCAAGGCGGCCGGCCCGGCGCGCCCCGCGCCTTCCGGGCCACTCGGAGTCTCAACTGTAACGGGGAGGGGCCTCCCGGAGCAGCGGCGGGCGAGCTGAAGGTGTGTACACAGTTTTGCTAAATACGACAGCGCTTTGCAAACGGGCTCTGTCGCCGTCTTGTTGTTTTGACAGGGAAGGAACACCGAGAGCGAAGAAGCCGGGATACATACTTGCGGCTTTTAAAAGGCTCTGCAGGGAGAAACGGGGCGCCCGGGTCGAGCGCGCCCTCCAACAGGAGCCTTAGGCGCCAGGCGCTATGGGACGGGGAGGGGGTCAGAGCCCTGGGCCTCTCCGGGGGTGGCTGCCCCCCAGAGCTCTCCTCCCGCGGCCGCTCCGGGTGCGCGCGGAAGGAAGGGGGCCGTCCTGGGGAGCCCGGGCGCCCGGGCGCCTGGATCGCCGGCCCCGGCCCCGCAGTGGCAGTCGCAGCCGGGCGCGGCGGGCTGTGGCCGCCCAGGGGCAGGTGCGGGGCGCTGGCCGCGGCTCCCTCTCACCTAGGTGTGAGCTGATTATTCAAATGGGCTGCCCGGGGTCTGGGGATTGGAGGCCCGCGCCCGCGCGCCGCGCTATATCACCAGCCGCCCACGTCACTGCGGCACTTGTCGGCTCCGCGTCCACACCTCCTCCTCCTCCTCCTCCTCCACTCTCTTCTTCTTTCTCAACCCCAACCGGCCCCGCGCGCGCGCGCTTCCCGCGGCCTGCCCGCAGCTCCGCACTGCCAAGCTCGGGCTCCGCCGGGCAGCCCGCGAGCGCGAAGGCGGCGGGCGACGGGCGGCGGGCTCTGCGGGCACCCGGGCTCCGGTCTGGGCCCCCTCCGATCCTCAGCCCCCTCCTCGGGCGACTCATCTGCCCCCTCCCGCCCACTTCCAACTACCGCCTCCGGCCAGCCCCGGGAGAGAGAGGGAGTGGAGCCCAGAGAGAGGGAGCGAAAGAGAGGGAGGGAGGGGACAGTGCCTTAGCTGACTTTTTTTTTTTTTTTTTTTAAGAGGGTGGGGGTGGGGGGTGATTGCTGGTCGTTTGTTGTGGCTGTTAAATTTTAAACTGCCATGCACTCGGCTTCCAGTATGCTGGGAGCCGTGAAGATGGAAGGGCACGAGCCGTCCGACTGGAGCAGCTACTATGCCGAGCCGGAGGTAGGCACTCGCCTTTTCCGGGGGGACGTGGGGTGGCGGCGTCCGCTCTCTCCGGCCCCAACCTCGGGGCCGCTGTCCTCGCCTGCGTCCGCCCCCCACCCGCAGCCGCTCCGGGCAGCCACCTTTTCCACCCTCCTTCCACTCAAATGGGTCTCTTTTTTATACGACACACTGTTAGCCTTGAGATAATATTAACTTTGTGATCAAATATTGACTTGCGGCGCCTCCAAATCCTCTTCGTGGTCGAGCCACGCACTATCCTAACAGAGTTATGTTTGGCAGCGCGCGGCTGGGGAGGGGTAAGAGTTCGGCGGCGAGGGGGTGGGGAGCCGGAGGGAAGAAGGTGGGCACGAGTGGGGGGCTGAGGTACAGGAGAGGAGTTAAAGACTCAGAGGACAAAGAGAAAGTTGGTGGCTGCAAACCCCAGCCGCCCGAGTTCAGTTTGCCGTCCCCTCCCTATCGTTTCATTCAAAGCCTCCGGCTGGCCCCAGGCTCCGCTCAGGCCCGGAGTTTCGGTTCCCCCGGGGCCAAGAATGGGCTTCTGGGAGGAAAACCGAACAGAGAGGAACTTGGGACGGTCCTCCCTTGAGGCCACCCGTGTCGCCCTGCGCGGGGTCCCACAGGTTGCTCGCTATGGCCCTGGCGGCAGCTCACTGTGCTGGCCAGAGAGGTGGGAGACTCGGGGCAGGGCAGAGATTCTGAGGTGCCTGGCTTGGGGAGCTCCAGGGGACCCTTGTTTTAGAATCCGAGCCCGGCGGAGAAGGGCTAGGAACTAGCCACGCTCACAGAGCAGCAACCCTCTGGCCACCTCTTCAAAGGCGATCAGGGCGCTCTCTGAGTGAACCGGACTCGGGGTGCCGGAGGGGGAGAAGTGGGGGGTACGAGGGATGGACTCCCCAGGGGGTCAGAGCTGACCTGGTAGCTGGGAGGTCAGGGCGCAGGGCGCGCTCCCGCCGCGGTGCTAACGCGTGTGCCTCCGCCCCCGGCTTCTGTCCGCAGGGCTACTCCTCGGTGAGCAACATGAACGCTGGCCTGGGCATGAACGGCATGAACACCTACATGAGTATGTCGGCGGCCGCCATGGGCAGCGGCTCCGGCAACATGAGCGCAGGCTCGATGAACATGTCGTCGTACGTGGGAGCCGGCATGAGCCCGTCCCTAGCGGGCATGTCCCCCGGGGCGGGCGCCATGGCCAGCATGGGCGGCTCGGCCGGGGCGGCCGGCGTGGCGGGCATGGGGTCGCACCTGAGTCCGAGCCTGAGCCCGCTCGGGGGGCAGGCGGCGGGCGCCATGGGCGGCCTGGCCCCCTATGCCAACATGAACTCCATGAGCCCCATGTACGGGCAGGCGGGCCTGAGCCGCGCGCGCGACCCCAAGACGTACGGGCGCAGCTACACGCACGCAAGCCGCCCTACTTCTTACATCTCGCTCATCACATGGCATCCAGCAAGAGCCCCAACAAGATGCTGACGCTGAGCGAGATC
>NW_005871262.1:477747-575744 GCF_000147115.1 Myotis lucifugus | reverse complement strand
CACCTGGCCTGAAGAAGGCCGGGGGCCCACGGGCGGGGGGCAAGAAAGGTGGCCCTGGGGCGCCGCCTTGCAGGGCCAGCTCGGGGAGGCCTCCGGGCCGGCCTCCGAGACTCCGGCCGGGCACCGAGTTCCCCCCCTCGAAGTCCTTTCCGTGCCAGGGAGCACAAGCGAGGGGGCCTTGGCGAGCTGAAGGGGACGCAGGCCGCGGCGCTGAGCCCCCCGGAGCAGGAGACTTCGCCGGGGCAGCAGCAGCAGGCCGCGGCGCACCTGCTGGGCCCTCCCCACCACCCGGGGCTCCCGCCCGATGCCCACCTGAAGCCCGAGCACCACTACGCCTTCAACCACCCCTTCTCCATCAACAACCTCATGTCCTCGGAGCAGCAGCACCATCACAGCCACCACCACCACCAGCCCCACAAAATGGACCTCAAGGCCTATGAACAGGTGATGCACTACCCGGGCTATGGTTCCCCCATGCCCGGAAGCCTGGCCATGGGCCCAATCACGAACAAAGCGGGCCTGGAAGCCTCGCCCCTGGCCGCGGACACCTCCTACTACCAGGGGGTGTACTCCCGGCCCATTATGAACTCCTCTTAAGAGTGCTGTGGCCCGGCTAGCCCAGACAAGAGAGAGGAAGTGGGGGGGGGGGACTTTGAGGTAGGGGTGTTGGAGAGATGCAAGGGAGAAGACATCCAAGACACTCCCACCCCCAGAACAGCAGTCTCCCCTCACCTTCTGCAGCTCTTCCCTCCCAGATGGGCCACACCGATATGTATCATTCATTCTATATAAGGAGGGAAAGGGGACAAAAAGATAAAGTCAAAAAAGACAGAACGAAAAAAGCCCCCTGGTTTCCACTACTATGTAGATGCCTGCTTCTGGAAGCATCCTAGAATTCTGACTTTTGTTATCACTCTCCTCCATTGCTGCTGTTGCAGGGAAGTCTTACTTTATTTAAAAAACAAACAAACCCACACAAAAAACCCTCTATAAAAAAAACAAAACAAAAAAATCCCACAAACTTTTTGTGACTCAGTGTAAAACAACGTAGTTTTAACAAAGAACCAGAGAGTTGTGCTATTGTTTAAAAAAGAGATAAAAAAAATGATGTAAGGGTCTGTTGTTAATGACCAAGGGGGGGGGAAATGCATTTCTGTTCTTGAAACAGTGAAATCCAGGTCTCGGGTCTGATTAATTTATGCTTTCTGAGTGCTTTATTTATGGCTTATAAATATGTGTTCTGGCTGCAAGGACCAGAGTCTCACAAATCTATATTAAAGTGTTATTGCCGGTTTTATTCCTTGAATCATCAAGATTTTTTTTTCTTTGCCTGGCTTAACAAATAATCAGGTCTGGAAATTATTTCAAAGTGGAGGGAGGGAGATCCTGGCTGATTGCAGATTTTATTTTATTGGAGGAGGGGTTGTTGCTTTACCAACATTTTATTATAATTTTCAGACATGCTGAATTTGAATGGATTTTACAGAAAGTACACATGTACCCATTGCCCAGATTTTACAATTATTTCACGGTTCTTGTTATATTGCATATCTGTCCACCTATCTAAATGCCATTGGTCAATTTGGCTTATATTTTAAGGGCATTTCAAAGTAAATTTCAGACATTAGTGCATTTCCCCCTAAACACGTCAACAAGCACACCATTAAATAGAACACAATATTGTTTATGGTCACTTTTGGAGTTTTTAGTTTATCTTTACACACCATGAAACACAGATCCCAGGTCAACCTTTCCATGGGTTGGATGCAGGTTTATCTTTCAAGCCCGGAGCAACCTACATGTCTTGATTTTTCCACCTGAGCCACGTGAAGGTTCAATGTTGCTGACATCCCTTGGGCTCTAGCGCAGGCTTCTCTGGGAAGAAGCCTGGATTTGACATGTTTTGCTGTATTTCCTATATTAGCTCCCTCGACCCTTTAAGTAAGTGAGCCCAGGTTGAATTTGCAAATTCCTGGTGCAGTACTTGCCCTTTCCATTGTTCATCTCTGTGGCATCGGAACTTTACCTTCCAGTGGAATCAGAACTCTGTCTGCATTCCACCACCCTACCCCAGCCTCCTCCTTCACTTAGGTGTTCTGCACAAGTTTGGTAGACCTAGCTGAAGCCCAGGACTAGTGAGGGGTCTGGAGACACAGACGACTTTCTCCTGGAATTGGTTATGAAGGGAATGCTCAGTGTGATGTTCCAAACCTCCTTTTAAAAATAAGGTATATTTGGTCCTGGCTCAGTTGGTTGGAGCATCCAGGACATCCAAAAGGTTGCAGGTTCCATTCCCAATCAGGGCACATACCTAGGTTGCGGATTCAATCACTAGTCAGGGTGTGAATAGAAAGTAACTGATGGATGTTTCTCTTTCACACTGATGTTTCTCTCCTCCTCTCTAAAATCAATAAAAACATAACCTGGGTGCGGGTTTTAAAAAAATAAAATCAGGTATATTTAGAGTGAGGCGGGGATAAGGGGGTGTCTTGCGGGGCTTGCCAAGTGACAGTGGCCAGTGGAGACATCCGAGTCTACAGGGCCTTCCTCCCAAGACCCCAGCACAGCATACAGTTAGCGGGGTTTGGCAAGCCAAGATTTCCCGGGGAGGGGCTGAGGGTTTTTTGTGAGCCTAAAAGGAAAAATCCAAACTTATAAAGAAATATCCAGAATAAATTCTTACAATCCTGCTATCTCTCCCTACAGACACCCTAAATCAGTGGCCAATCACAGTGGGTATCCTGGAGGTGAAGCACAAAGCCGCCCCCACCCCCACTTGGCTTTGCCCAGGGCATCTACTGGCCTGCAAGCTGGCCCGGGGAGGTCAGGAGCCAGTGTCTTTGAGGGCCCCTCAGACTGGGGGCCAGCCGGAGCACAGCTTAGCCAGCTGTGGGTAAGAAACGCAGGTTTCCAAGTCCAGGACTCTTTCTTCGGGTTTCTAAAGCCCTAGATCCTTTTTCCGGGACTAATCTTAGGGCTTCCTGACCAGCCAAACCTGGAGTGTCCCAGCTTCGTCCCAACCTTAAGACTGCCTCTCCTTGCACCCTCTGCCACCTAGAGAGGTCTCTGTCACCTCCAACCCTGGCCTTCCCACGCGCTGAGGGGGTTTGCCCTGCCTCCTCCACCCTCTCCCGCCTCTAAATCCTAGTTTTTAACGTGCCTCATTGTCCCGAGCAGCACAGGGAAGAGCAACTGGGGCGGGGTAGCAGTGGTATCCGGAGGCAGAATCCAGTTATCAGGGCTGTCTCTCCCCCTGCCCAGGACACACACGTCGCGAGCCCGGCCTGAAATGTGTTTCATTATCACATAAAAGGCTCCTGTGGCGAAGGAGCGGAGAGGCCGAGCGGGAGGCCGAGTGGGGGACAATGGAGGCTGAAAGCGCTGCCCTAACCTGCTATGTTTCGTATCGCACGCCCATTGTGCGAGGGTCGTTTTAAACTACTTAGAGCGCACCCTCCCTCCCCCCCACCCCTCCACTGATCCCGGCTGATGAGATAGAGTTCTGTCCGAATACATAAAAAGGACGTCGGGGAGTGGGCGCTTTCGGGGGTTTCAGCGCTTCTCCTTCCTTTCACACCCCACCCTCCGGCCACCACCTCCTTCCCCCAGGCCAGGTTCCCAGCTCCCTAGCTCACGGCTCTCGCCCTCCGCCTGCCTTCCCCCAACTCTAAATATTGCAGGGTGCAGCGATTCTTTTTTCCTCCCCCCTCCTCTCTTTTTTCCTTCCTCCCCCGCCGCCCGCCGGTACGGAACGGGCAGGTTTAAGCAACCGTGATCTGTGAATAAACACAGTCAGTAAACAACCGAAAAAAACATTCTAGATCCGAATTCCAGGAGGGTAAACTTCCCATGCCACGTCAGACTTCAGCAAATTTGCACAGATATTATATTGCCTCCCCCCGCCTTTATTATTCTTTTTTTTTTCCAGGATCCCATTGTACTTAACTGAATTTTATAACGCTGATCGATATCTTGGTAAAATATTCATTTTTAAACTAGCGGGCAGTGAAATCTTTGCTTTGTGTGCTAAAGTCAACAGTCGCTGGGTTTGAGCTCAAATAAATGCGGGGATGCCTGGGCTGGGAGCAGTCGGCCGCTACCCTCCGCGCGCCGGACGCCCCGCCGCCCGCCGCCCGCAGCCCGAGCTCCGCAGGTAGGCAGCGCGCCCAGCCGGGGGCCGCGCCCCGGGGTCCTCCGCGCGTCCGACCCCCACCCCCACTCCTAGCGGCGTGCCTCCCCTCCCCCGATAGTACTTATCCCTTCCGAGACCTCCGATCCCAGGGAGGGGGGTGAGGATTGGAAGGGGAGGTAGTGAGAAGCTAAATCCGTGAAGACCCAGGAGTTTGTAAGGTGGCCTTGGGGGGGGGGGGTTGTTTTTTCGGGGGTTTTCTAAGAATGCACGGTGTGGGCGGATGAGCAGTGGAAGAGTTACAAACTCGGACTACATCTAGGCTCTGCGCTCAGCTCCGTGTGGCCCCGTGCTCTGGGGAGCCAAGGCCTGTCCCTGGCCGCCCCGCGGGTCTGTTTCCCAAGGACGGTGGGAAGGTGAGGGTGGGGTGGCACCTGGGCCTCAGAGTCAGGGCTGGGGGTCAGCGGAAAAGGGCGCCCTGGGAATGGGGTGGTTGCAGAGGCAGAGGCTGGAGAGTAGCGGACTCTCCCCCAGCGCGCGAGAGTTCGAGTCCAGCCTGGGCGTTGCCCCAGAAGCCCCGGGGCCTAGGCTGGGGCTGGGGCCGAAACCCAGCGCAAGGAGGGGAGGGGCGACACCTCTGCGAGCAGCGAGCAGCGGGAGGACTTTTTGTTCTGACGACCAGAAGCCGCCCGTGGCCTTTACGCACAGGCGCGCGCCTGGGAACCTCGGGTGTTGGGAGTCCGGTCCAGGAGGAAAAGGCAGAAACCCGCGGCGGGGCCATTTACCGCCCCGCTGTCCCCCCACAGGGCTTGGCAGGGGCGCGCTGCGGCGCCTAGGGACGCGAGTTTTAAGGATCAAACAGCATTGAACGCACCTTGATAGGAAGGCGCAGGCTCAGGAAACTAGAGGTTCGTCCAAATACTGCCAGTTGAAACCTCAGGACCCTCCGTTTCCAGGGAACGGAAAAAGGTGTCCTGCCTCTGGGGTCTCACCATGTACCCCCCCCCCCCACCCGAGGATTACTTTAAAAGCGATGTACCCGGCCTTGTAAGAGGCCCAGGCCGGCTCGGGCACTCTGGATACTTCGCCAGCGAGACGCGCTAGGTACCCGGCCCACAGACATCGCCCGCCTCCCCAACTGGGAAGCTCTCCTGGTCTGTGCCAGCGTCCCCAGATCGGGAGCGCAAATGGGCAGAAACCGATCCCGGCCATGGCCAGTGCCAGTTATGTGGGCCCTGTCTTGTGTGGGAACCTTGGGCGCCCCCCTCCTTCCCTTTGTCCAGCGGAGTTGCTCGCCCGCTGCCCTCCGAATGCGGGCCGGCTCGCGTGGCTGGTTCTCTCCGCTGAACAGCAGGGGAAGTCTGCAGGACACAGGGCCAGGCTAATCGTTTTTAAATAATTAATGCCTCCCCGTTCCGCTGGTAATGCGCGGCCTCGAATTCGTCAATTACTTGTCATTAGACGTGTGTACTCCCTGGCCTTCCCTGGGTCCTTTGATGGCGCCAGGTCACCTACCCAGCCGAACTGAGGCCGAATGAAATGTGCGGGCCTTTGAGAGCCAGGTGGGAAGTAGCCGCGACCCTTCATTCGGGGCGAGTTTTGAAAGAAAGACCCTCGCTGAAAAGATGTCATCTTCCAAGTGGTCAATTTAAACGCTTAATCTTTGTCACCCGCCTACTGCCTTTTCCCCCAGCTTTAAAGAGAGAAGCCGGTCCTCAGTGTTTTGGGGGCCTTTTTAATGTGGGGGTGGGGAGAAGGGAAGAAAGAGATGAGGCTTAATAGGGCAGGGGTAGGGCTGTTTGCTCAAGAAGGTACCTGAAGACACCTGAGGTAACTGGTTTTGTTTGGGATAGTGCGTCCCGCTAAGCAGGGGGGCGGGGGCGCCCAGACAATATCTTCTGGAATGTGTAGGTCAGAACTGTCCGGGGAAAGCAGCAGGAGAGGATGTCGGAAAGGGAACCTTCGCTGAGCCCCCACCCATCCTTGGACCTGGCATTGCAGAATAGTCGGTGCTGGCTATTGCCCATAGACTTGTAGGCACACATAGAGTCCTGCCACACAGAAGAGAGCCCCCTTCCCTACACACACGTTAGAGCCACCAGTCCCAGTCTGCCGTACCCTGCTGTAGCAGAACAATATTTTGAAATGTCTTTGCTGGGTCAGGGAAGCTGAAGACACCAGCACCATGGCAACCCAGGGCAGCCAAGGATTTGTGGAGTGAAATTAAAAAACAACAACAACACACACACACAACAAAAACATAGAGAAAAAACTTCCCGAAAGCTTGCAGCTCCATACAATTACACGTCTGCTCCTTCTTTCCCATCAAATGTGCTTTTTCCAGTAAATAAATATCTGAGGGTCTCAGACCTTATAGGCCCCATTGTGAGCCCAAACAATGTGCAGACCTACAGCTCTCCTTGCTGAAAAGGCATGTCTAGTCCCAGTTTTACAACAGACTTCAGATCACAGTTTCTTATAGCCTCTACCTTCAGGGACTGGCTTTCCTCTGAGAAGAGGAGACAAGAAGATATTGGAGATGGATCAAAAGATTGTGAGGCAGTGGGGGAACGGGTTTTAAAAATGAATGGAGACAGGCTGCCTGGAACTTGCCCGCGTGCTTGGCCGGCCCTGGTGCCTGGGCAGCTCTTTAGGCCTTTGGCGTCACACTCACATCCTTTCTAGGGCATGCCACAATGACTGGGATTTTTTTTTTCCCGAAAATTTCTTTTTGATGAGATGCACCGGATATGGAGAGGAAGTTACAGGCACCTCCAGAGATGAGCAAACAAAAATCGCATGGAGCGGATAATTGCATGGAAGAGTTGCAGGTCCTCAGTGAGACTCTGCAGGGTCCCAGCTCCTTCTCCCTTTGACAAAGCTCCCAGGGAGTGCCCTACCTCTGAGCGCTTCAGGGGTTGCCACGGAAGCCTAAATCCTGGGGCATCTTCCCCATTCTGTTCACAGCCTTCCTGCCCACTCTCTTATCCTTTTTCTCCTTTCTTCTTTAAAACAATCATGTGTGTACCCCACCCCCGCCCCCTCCTGCCATTGTATTTGCTGATGACCTAACACGCTCACACCGAAAGCCACACACAGAAAACCAACAACGTGGGATGGGAGGAGAGACCAATTATGATGGAGGCTAACAAGCCCGGAACACCCAAGTTGAAGCTGGCTGTCTCCTGGGAGACTGATGGAGGCTTATTTTACAAGCTGTCATTCCACCCTGGTCCCTATTGCCAGACGGGAGGTGATTTCTATTCTCCCCTCCCCCTGAATCCTCGGGGCTTATCCCCTGTAGCAGCAGCTGCCACCACAGCCCCTTTCACGCACAGGTAGAGAGGGCAGGGCTGTTTCACAGGCACATCTTCACGGCAGTATGCTGATTTTTTTTATAATAATGGCTGTTTGTCAGAGAGCTCCAAGCTCACTGCCAACAAGATATGGACTGGTCAGTGGTCACTGTCACACTGGCTCTCCTTTCCTGCCAGGTTCCCATGAAAAGGCATTGACTTTTCCTTTACACTATTTTCTTCTCTCTCTCTCTCTCTCTCTCTCTCTCTCTCTCTCTCTCTCTTACTATGAGATAACACAACTTATAGCTGGGAATGCTGAAAGAAGCAACCAAATTAAGTTGCATTCATTCATTCATGCTAAATTAGAGTTCTCAAGTTCTCATTATGGCAAGTGCCTAAGGCAGTGATGGCGAACCTTTTGAGCTCGGCATGTCAGCATTTTGAAAAACCCTAACTTAACTCTGGTGCCGTGTCACATATAGAAATTGTTTGATATTTGCGACCATAGTAAAACAAAGACTTATATTTTTGATATTTATTTTATATATTTAAATGCCATTTACCAAAGAAAAATCAACCAAAAAAATGAGTTCGCCTGTCACCTCTGACACGCGTGTCATAGGTTCGCCATCACTGGCCTAAGGTGTGCTCTCTCCTGAAGCTAACTGGAGGCAGCACCAGTCCCTGCAATGCAGGACACCATGCCAGCAACATCATATATATTTTTAAACTTAAAAACATCAAATTAACCAAAAGGGAACAACCATATACATGTGAGGAAAACATACTGGCATTATGCACATCGCAATTTTGCAATGAGAATTGTTTGCTGCGTTTTAGTTCTACTTGCTTAAGCAGTTTCACTTCTACTTGATAAAATGATTGAGGACTAGATGTTTTCATAGGCAAATCAGCTTTTCCTTTGTTTCATTTATCTGAAAAGAATAAAACAGGTTTTAAGAATAAGCAGGAAGGTTTCAGACCAGGGTTGGTAATAACCCCAGCAAATTAAAATAGGGTCGGATGCATGTCAATTTTGACTTGCTGTTTCATTAGAAATGTGATCTTAATTAATTATTTCTTCTTTCACAAAGCAGACCTGGTTGTATAATGGGTTTTGTTGGAAAGTTTTTGTTCACGTCAAGAAAAGCATGCAGTTCCTAATTTGAAGACATAAATGTTAAAAGCTTACTGCTTTAAACTACAAAACGTGATCTTGGGAAGTGTTTGGAGGAGAGGTTTGTGAGGAGCTAAGGCATGACATGATGGCTGGAGAACCAGGAAGGAAAGATAATGATCATATGACTGTGTGTGTGTGTGTGTGTGTGTGTGTGTGTGTGTGTGTGTGAAGGAACAGGGTAAAGTGTTAGCCAGGGCAGGACTTGGGTCATAGGGATCTCTGTATGGAGGGTGAAGCATCTTTAGGAAAGAAATCAGGAGATCAACATGTGCACACTCTGGTATAAAATATGTAGCCCTCTACTCAAGCTTTCTGCTTGCCATATGTTAAAAAAAATTAAGAAATTTAAAATAAAAGAGACCAATTCCACGATATAGTTTCAATTTAGTCTGCAACTCTGAACTCCATTAAACTGGGTTGTTCACACATAGAAGTTCTAACTTCAATGACGTGCTGGTTGAGAAAACCCACCCTCTACCCAGATAAGTGAATCTATTTCTTGGCAAAACTTTGCCCTTTATTGTACCATTTTAGTGTTTCTTAACTTGCATTCTCCCTTTTCCTTTATCACAACTATATTCAATCCAACCACCATAGAGTGGGGTAACCTGTGCACATGCAAGTTGTCTCATGAACATGACCTCACTTAAGCTTCCCCATGCCCCACAGGTAGATGCCAGAATTGGTGGGTGATGGGCCTGGGACAGAGAGAAATTGGGGGATCTGTTTCAATTTCAGAGCTCAGCATTGAACTCAAGTCTTTCAGCTCTATGTTCTTTCAATTTCTTTTGACCTCGTATTACCTTTAACACAGATCTCTCTGATTCAAATTCAGTAGGAAGCATGCCTTCACCAGAAACCCAGGTTTCAAAGTGAGCTGCTTTTGGTAGAGACTGAAGCCCGAAGTGTTAGGGGAAGGCTGGAAAGAAACAGGAAGATCTCAAGAAGAGCCAGGTTTGGGTACTCTCCCTCAGAGGATGGGGGAGATCCCACCCACTAAATTAGAAGGCAATCGGGTGGGTTACCACTGGGATCAGGCTGAGTTATTTTCTCTTTTGCAGCAACACAGTTAGAATTCCCATGTGACCTTGGTCCCTCAAAGCTGGCCAGAGGTTCATTCAGTCAGGCCTGAACCAGCCACTTTTCCCATTGAAACTTCCAGGGCCAGCTGGTGAGTGCTAGAAGGAGGAGACAGCTCTTGTATTGTGTGTGATTAGCAAGAGAAAATGCCAGAGAAGAGAAAAAAGTCAGGGACAGAAACAATGGCCTGACCTACGGGCTTAAAACAATACCAATAGCCAAATTATCTCTTGAGAGGCAGCCTGTCAGCCTATTCCTTACTGGGGATTCTGAAGCAGGCCTAGGAATGTCCCGAGACTCTTGCCTCTGACCTCCCTCTGACCCGCACCTGGTGGCCTGACAGCACAGGTGACAGCACAGCTGGAATGCACACACCACCCACCGCTGGGCTTCAGTGCTTCCTTGCCCCTACCCCAGCTGCAAGAACAGCAAGACCCCAGACCCCACAGCATGCCTCCCTCCCACATTATATAAATGCAGATCTGTATAAACACCTGCCTCAGAGGTTTGCCCATGAATAGGAGGCTGGCTGGACTGACCGCCTAGTTCTAAGACAGAGGGAGGACGTGACCCAGCACTCAGTAGGCCTGCAGTCTGGGAGAATAGCACCATCTAGTTGAGTGCACAGGAGCACATGGGTGTCCAAGCCAAAGATGGCTGACACCTGCTTCCACCAGGCTCTGGGGACTTGGGGCTGATTGAGCACTGGCAGTCCTGACAATAGGGTCTCAGGTTGGACATGGAGGCCTCCCCCCTAACATTTTTAATGTAATTTCCCCAGACTGTCTGTTTTCAGTGGTGTGGGATTTTCTTCAGACTTAACATCTTCCATTTGGGGATTTCAGGGGAGGCTCTGCACAACTGGATTCTAAGGCCAGCTCCACACACAATGATGTCTAAGGTAGGGGGATGACCAACTCTTGAAAGTGAATGGGGTTCTAGATTAAACCAAACTCCCTATTTCAAACTGGGTAATTGAGGCATTAGACCAGTGATGGCAAACCTATGACACGCGTATCAGAGGTGACACGCGAACTCATTTTTTTGGTTGATTTTTCTTTGGTAAATGGCATTTAAGTATATAAAATAAATATCAAAAATATAAGTCTTTGTTTTACTATGGTTGCAAATATCAAAAAATTTCTATATGTGACATGGCACCAGAGTTAAGTTAGGGTTTTTCAAAATGCTGACATGCTGAGCTGAAAAGGTTTGCCATCACTGCATTAAACTAAGGTGGGGAGAATGACGGTTACCCAAACTCACATCAGGCTCTGAGCCTTCTAAATACTACAAGAGAAGGGGAGAATGCAATTTTAGGACTATTTATGGGGGTAAGTGGGGGGGCAGGTATCCAATCTATATTTTGTCTGCTCTCCATTTTAATTACCACTCCCCTCCCACCAGCAGAGTTTGCCAATTAAAGGCCAATCTCTCTTGATTTCTTTGCTTTAAAAGGACATTTCGATTCACCCAGGCAGACAATTAAATCCCCCTCTCGCCTCTCCCTTCCCAGAGCTCAGGAACAAGATGCCTCCCTATCTCTTGCCAGCACTGAGCAGTGGGAAGGAGTTGATCTCAGGTGCTAACCTGCAGTTATCAGAATGCCAGACTCATTTAGGGAGCTCAACTCGGGAACCCCAGGCGATCTTTTCATTGATTGTGGAAAGAGCTGTTTAGATTTCACCCTTGCTCAGTAAACAACTAAAAGTAACTGCCGGATTTCTTCCTTGCATTCAGTGAAATCACTCTCTCTCTCTCTCTCTCTCTCTCTCTCTCTCTCTCTCTCTCTCCCTCCCTCCCTCCCCCCCCTTTTTCTCTCTCTCTCTCACTCACACACTTCTTCCATTCTTCAGGCTAAGAAACAATCAGACTGTGTTTCTTTTATAACACCCTAAGCTGACCTCCCCATCCCCAGGCTTTTGGGGGATTCTACACCTTCCTGTGAGAACTCAGATCTCTCCCAAAGAACACAGTCTCCCAATTTTCTAAATCTGTAGGGAACGTTTTTGAGAGAGGGTTGACCCTTTGGCCCTTTACCCTGTCACCTCCAAAAGTTCCCACCTGGCTAAAATACATGCTAAGATACATGCCAAAGACTTCTCTGTGTCCTTCCTCTCTGGCCTCTCTTCCCTCACAGAAGAGGTCACCATTCCTGGTTGGTCTGCGACAAGTCCATGGCAGCTCTGAGCCAGTGGAACAAAATAGGGGAAGGGGTATGGCTCTCTTTGGAGGAATCGGAAATTAAGTTGGTGAGCTTACTCTGATGATCAAACTTTTAAGGTTTTTAACAAGATCCCCATTTTACTCCTCAATTCTGAATAGAAAAAAAGAGAAAAAATGTTTCCTATTGTACACAATTTGCAATTCTTTGAATTGACCGTTCTTTAAATTGGGCGCCTTCATTTAGCTGCACCTCTAGGAATAGGTTTGCTCTGAAGGGATCCTGTGGAACGTGCATACGCTGCCATCTATTTGTGCAAAATAAATAGACACAATTGCCAGCCATCACCACAATATAAAAGATTAGTACAAATCCTAATCAATGATACTTTCAAATTCAAGAATTCTTTAAAAATGATTTGATAAATGATAAAGAACAGTTTTTTTCTGAAGACATTTGACACTATCAGCCTGCAACGAGTGTTTTAAAAAAATTAAGGAGTTCCTTTTTTCAAAGTTGGTATGATATCAAATGGAATTTTTTGTTTGTTTAAATGTCCTTCAAGTGATAAAAAAATATTTTTGAAGTTAGATCACTCAACTTAAAATACAGTTTTCTTACATTTGTCAGCCTCAAGCAAAAAGCCTTTTAAACGTCCCACAAATTTAATTTCTGGATCTGTTCTTTCCAAGATGCTAAAACTCTAATATCTTAAAAACAAAAAACAAAAAAACACTATCTTGTTCATGAGCTACCCAATTGGAAGAAAAAAATCCTAAAATAGAAAACACTGATATCTTAAGATTTAAATTAGAAATATCTTCCACAGTATCGTGTTCCACAGTAAGAAACATAAGCAAATATATTTTTAAAAGGATAGTCCCAGAAATTAGATTGCTAATTTATTATATGAGGTGCCCCTGGACAAATCGATAAAGTATGTCATTTCTTTGCTCCTTGCTGTGTCTAGCACAATGTTGTGAGATATAACGTGCATTGGGAGTTTAGATATATTTATTATGTGCCATCTACCTACACATTGGATGAGGCTCAAATATGTCTTTGCACTATGTGTAGCCCCTATGGTGTGTCCTGAGAAATCGAAAGAATGACAAATGGCAGTTACAGCCTTTTACAGCCTTCAGTTGTAGCTGCTCACGTGCGGTTCACAGTATCCTAGCTTGGTTGTTACTGGCTGCTTTTTTGCATATCAGCTTTGATGTGACTAATGCTAATTATCCAATCTCACCTCATATTTTGTCTCTAAATCTTATATTTGATAAAATAGCTCAAAGGCGCTAATTAAACCTCTCCTTACAAAGACTATTTCTGTGTTTGCCTTTCTGGCTATGAAATTTACCTGAAAAACATTTCTGGGGGAAGCGAATATATTGATCGTTTTTGGATTGTTTGAAATATTTAATTATATATATAAATGTTTCTGGGTAAAAATAGAATAGATTCTACATAGAATAGGAGTTTGTTTGCTCTGCCTCCTCTCTGTGCAGTGTTGGTGCGGGTCTCCCCACACCTGGGCTGTTTAGATATTTTGTAATAGTTCACCACCTCCGAGCCCAGTCAAAGCCACGCTAAATTCTGAAAAATAATTCAGGACAAACCTGCAGACATTAGTGGGACGTGGGGTGTAACCTCCCCGGGCACTCTGACACAAGCGGCATGCTATTGGGTGCAAGGGGCGAAAAACACGACCTAACAGTGTTTACATGTGTATTCAGCCATGAAATTGAATATTATCAAAGTTGAAAAAAATGCAAATCAAATTAAAACCAGGGAAAATTGTCTTTGGAATTTGCGGCCTGGAGCCCCCAAGTGTTTGCTGAAATTGAAGCATTTAAAAAATGAAAAACTCCTCCATTTCTCCTCTCTGTCCCGGACCCCTAGGTGTGAAATTTGTTCATTAATTCCACTACAGATGTATTGAGGCTCAAGCATCAGTCATTCGTCCTAGGCATCAATCACATTGGAATATAACTTTTTTCCCCCCTAAAGTTGAATGTTTCCCGAAGGGCATCCGCTTTCCGCAGTGGGGAGTGAGCCCCGAGCCGCTGGCTGCGAGTGGCGAGGACGCTCTGCCAAGCCGGGCCCAAGCCCCTCTCTGCGGACGGGCGGGCGGCGGCGATACGGTCCGGCCTCTGGGCCACTACCGGGTTGCGCAGCCAGCAGCTCGGCCCCGGATCCTCGGAGCAGCGGCCGAGCCTGGGAGCCTTCTTCGCGCGCCTTCCGACTCCCCGATGTTGGAGATGCGCGAAACCCGAAAACCCGAAAGGGTGCCCTTGGGGGGGCTTTGCGTCGGTGCCCGTGGGAGGCTTTGCCTCGCTCCCCTCGATGCCCACTATGCTAACAGCATTTTCCGGAGACCTGTTGGAGGAGACCGAAAAAGGGAAGTGCCAGATTATATACATATTAGGGAAAAAAGAGAGAGAATTATAAAAAAGCAATAGGCAGACCAGCGGTCATCTTACCTTTTCCAAGTTCGAAAGCCCAGGGAACCGACCCAGTGGACGGGTCAATCCCACCCCCTGTCACCTGGGCACTGCAAACTGTACTCCCCGCCGCCCTTCGCCGTCCCCCCACCCCCCGCTCCCGTCCCGTCCCCCTCCCCCGCCCCGTCCCCCTCCTGCCTGGGGAACACCGGCGTCCGGGTTTCTCCTCGCAGGTGTCTCTTGGCGGCCACGTCGGGGCGATGGTCCGCACGGCCCCGGGGGCGGCGTCTGGAAAAGCAGGTGGACCCGCGCTCTGCGGTGACCCGGTCTGCGGTCAAGGGTGGGAGCCGGGCCCGAGCAGCCACGCCCACCCGCCTTCGCCAGAACAGTGGGGGACGCCGGGGACTCCTGCGAGGGCTCGGGGTGCCGGCGTGGCCTCGAAACAACTTTCATCTCATTCGGTGACTTCTGAGGATGTCCATGCAGCCCAGCAGCCCGCTCTCCCTCCGGTTCTAGCACCCACCGACCCCAGCCCAGCCCAGGAGCCGGGGTGTCAGGCCCGGATCACCAAAGGCAGACCGGCTTCTACCCCCCTGGGGAGGGAAGACAATTGGGGCGGCCTCCTCAGTCGTACTTTTGGGGGAAGCCCCAGTTTCGGAAACGCAGGAACTGCTCCAGTCCAGCCAGCCTGGACCGCAGTGGGGTGGGGTGTAGCGGAAGCCGATTTTCCTTGGGAACCTATACTTCCTTTACGGAAACCCCTGGATCAGATCCACGCTCACCAGAGTTGATAACGTGCTTGCAAGCGGTGGTTGCGTTTTGGAGATTCGGGACCCTCTTTCCAAAGAGAGTTGCAGGGGACGTGTTTATATTTGTTAATTTCCAAACTAAGCAGAGGAAACAGCCGCCAGTTAACATGAAATATGATTATTTGCCTCGCAAATTGTCAGTGATTTGCCCCCAGGGATCCACAATTTTCCCAAGCCTGTTAACGGGTGACAATGAATGAGTGCCTGGAGTAATTTAATTTTCCTGTCACACTAAATAGAGCTACATTGTAAACCTTAGATCTACTCCTACTGATAGGATCGCCTTGTTTTTCCATTTGCACCATAAAGACCCCCAAAAGGGACACTGTATTGTGACCTGTACTCTTGAATTATTCAGGAACTTAATGGCATTTTCCATTTTAAAAAGGGAACTAATTGCCATGGATGTAAAGCATGTGGCCTTCTTCGGGTGCCCAGTATGAGAATGTAGCCATCTGTACTCCGTGCGGACCTCCAGCAAAAACTGGGCAGAGATGGAAACACAAATGCGCTCAAACTGAACACGGGAATCAGGCATATTTAATTCCACCCCAAGCCATGACGTGTATTTCCACCAAGTTCTCTTACCTGACCTAAAATCGGTAAAAAATCTCACATCAACCCAGGCCTGGTTTTTGGACATGACATGACTTTTTAGCTAGGACAGGAACATTTAAATTTTTGAAATCTGGTATCCTTTTATTAAAGTGAAATTACTTTGTGCAATGTCAAGCAAAACATCTAATAATGTGCTCTCTCTCTCTCTCTCTCTCTCTCTCTCTCTCTCTCTCTCTCGTGCTTTTCTTAATTTGATTACTTTCTTACTCAATAGAAAAAAGAAACGAAACTTACACTCTAAAGAATTTGCACCTCTGTATTTGCTATTTGAATTAGTCTTGAGTTTCAAGGAAAACCGGCATTGAAATACTTCAGTACCAGGATTCTCATTCTTCAAATTACTTGAAAATGAATGCTTATCTTTTTCTCAAAATAAAAACACTGCCAGTGTATATTTCCTACTGTCCTTTCACTCTTTCCCTAGCTCCTAGAGGAAACCAGAAGGAGAGAAAAAATGGGCTTCTGACAATGTTTTTTGGTTTCATAAACTCACAGCTAAGAATACAAAGATGCTTTTCCTGATTTATCCGAGTAAGTCGCAGACAATATTAACCATTTTAAACGTGTGAGTGAATTGGGAAGTAAAAACACTTTCCCTGTGCTGGGCTGCAGACACTTCTTTTGAACTTTTCAGTGATGTTTATGACAAGAAATCGTCATTTCGATAGTTCCTTTTAAAATGACACCCTCAATAAAGACTTCCTGGTTTCACTGAGAACTATCCTCTCTGTGAAGTCACATCTTTATCTTGTAGAATTTCTGGAAAAGAATTTAAAGTACATTTGAATCAAGTTCACCTAATTTGATTTTAATGACTCCTACATCATAGCAACGTATTTGACTCCATACAACTGCTGCTGTTGCAGCCTAGACTCATACACAGACTGCCCGACACACCATCTGTGCAAGTGCATTAAATGCTATTTTAAAAGAGCTTGTCATAAAACCATCACTACCCAAGTTGTGAAATAGAACAACTGTTTTAATATTTAAAAAAAGAAACCTGTCCCCCCCCCCTAATATTATGTGGTCTTTGTATATAGTAATATGGCAAAAAAATAGGCAAGGATAATATAGTTTTTATTGTTAAATAATAAAGGACATGCTTAATAAATATATTTGAAAACATTTTCAAATCTAGAAAAGTTAGGACATATATTGAATGAGTGGTGATCCCCCTTCATGTGTGATTCCTGTGATAAAAGCAACACTTTATAGGTCAAATGTTAATTTTAGAGATTTTTCATTTAGTTCTCCACATTAAAAAACTTTTAAACAACTATAAGACAAAGAAGAAATTATCTGTCTTTCATAGCATGTCTATACTCTCTCTAGCATCCTATAGCTTATAATTTTTTTCCCATGGTGACAGTATGCATTCAAAATGAAAATTTCATTCACCTTTCAAATTGTCATCATCAATGAGTTAAAATTATTTTTCTTTTCATCTTAAACAAATCTTTTGATCTAGGACCACTTGAAGGAGATTTTAAGTCCTGTGAGAAGTGTGTGGCATGTTTAGGGCACAGCAAATCCCTCTCCTGACCCTATTTCTATATCTCACCCTCTTCTGAGTGGATTTCTGTGTTGACAAGTCAGAGACCCAAGAGGAGGAATTTTATCTTCACGGAGCTCAAGTGGCTGGTTCCAGAAGAGTGTGCAGGAGATTCTGATTTAAAGCTCCGTGTCATCCAGGTTTCCTTGCTATCAGCCCTCTGAAAAACAAACAACAAAAAAAACAAAAACCCAACTTTGGAAAACATTCCTATTTGGCCTTTAGAAAGAGTAAACTTAATACATCTACCACAGAAGGCATGGATGACATCTTAGTTATTCATCTATAAAATGGGTTCCTTATTTCTTCATTAAGCCTGGTATGAAGGAACACGCTGGGGGTTTTTGGGGGGGGGGCGTGAGTCTCTTATATTGGTGGAGTTCTCTATAATTGTTTATTTGTTTTTTTAAATATATTTTTATTGATTTCAGAGAGGAAGGGAGAGGGAGAGAGAGACAGAAACATCAATGATGAGAATCATTGATTGGCTGCTTCCTGCACACCTCCTACTGGGGATCAAGCCCACAACCTGGGCATGTGCCCTTGACAGGAATCGAACCTAGGATCCTTCAGTCCGCAGGTGGATGCTCTATCCACTGAGCAAACTGGCTAGGGCTGTAATTGGTTATTTTTATTTTTTTAAAATATATTTTATTGATTTTTTTACAGAGAGGAAGGGAGAGGGATAGAGAGCCAGAAACATCGATGAGAGAGAAACATCGATCAGCTACCTTCTGCACACCCCCTACTGGGGATGTGCCCGCAACCAAGGTACATGCCCTTGACCAGAATCGAACCTGGGACCCTTGAGTCTGTAGGCTGACGCTCTATCCACTGAGCCAAACTGGTTAGGGCTAATTGGTTAATTTTAAAGATTCTGAGCACACACTAGAAGGCAAGAGTGAGGCAGTTATTGAGGGGGAAATGAGTTAGCTTATGATACCTAGGAAGATAAGTATGACCAGGCCTGCTTGCATGAATCATAAACAATTCCAGTTTCCCAGGTTCTAGGAGATGCTCAACAACTGCAGTATGCCAACAGCCTGAGAGTCTTGTCTTAGCCCAGCCAACAGGACCAATAGGTGCTTACTTGCACCCTCATTCCTGAATTTGTTTACACTCCTCGTCTCTTCCTTTAAAGATTTTAACTGCATATATATGTTTTTTAAAATGTCAAAGCTAGCAAACATTAATGATAACTTTCTGTTTCATTCTATTTATCTGAATATATTTACTGGACTTCTGACTGTCCATTTTTCTTCCCCTGACATTATTCCTAAGAATACCTTTAAAAATGTTCCGTTTCTTCTGTTTAATACATATTTATTTTATAAACATGGATTGCAATCCGACTCTGAGTCAGAATTCTGCTTTGTCAATGGAGCTTTGTCCCTGACTGAGTAGATGGTGTTGATGTTACTCAGCAATGACATTTGCGGGGCATAAGCAAATGTGTCTGTGGAAGTAGGAACACCCTCTTTTGGTGCATTCTCCTTCCTCATGGAGCGTGGGGCACAACACTCCTAAAGGACCATCTGGATGATGGGTAAATTCCATGTGTTATAATACTGGTTCTCTAGTGCTCAGAGTAAGTGTTTGGATAATGGCGAGATTAAACCACGGATAAAATATACCTTGAGTTCAGGGAGGCCGAGTACTCTTGGCATAGAAGGCATCAATTTTGTAATGAAAATATAGGGACTTTTTAAAACATTCCATCAGCATGTAGTTCACTTTTCAAACAAGATTCTAATTCCTGTCTTACTCTCCTTGACACAGTCTTATGTTTCTCTAGATTTGCTTATTCACAGCTACTGGAACAAAAAGATGAGAGGGAGGGAGGACATTTGTTTTCTTGAGCCTCACATGACCGAAAGTGTATAAGCGAGTTTCTCCCCATGCAGAATTTTGACCATCACCAGTGTCCCCTAAAGGCCACACCCTGCTTTCAGATTGTTCCAGGATGCTTTCCTCAAAATTTTCCATGAGGAATATGACACAAAACAGACTGTTAATAGGTGATGGTCCAGAGCTCTCGGGATAAAGGGAAAGGGGACACGAAAATAAAGATTTACAGATTTGTACCAACCTTCCAGACCAACTACCATTAGGGTTTATCAACACAAAGATATTACAATACAAGTGTTGATTTGTCCTGTTGGACAAATTGGACGTGTGACGGTCAAGGTGCCCAAGAAGACATTTAACTTTCTCTGGAGTTACTAAAGCTTGCTATGAATAAATAATGGTGAGTGAACAATTTTTATAAATCATTGAGCGACTGGCCTAAGACATCATTACTTTTCAATGACCAGAAAAAGCCCACAAATTCAGAGTGATTGTTTGTGGGGGAAAGGCAGACTAGTGCCCATTCCCTGTGGGCCTTCCTTTGGTGGCCCATAAAGCATGGAAAATGAGACGGTGACTCACAGGAAGGAGAGCGGTGGCCAGAGTGTAAACAGGCCCCATGCGGCCCCCAGGCCAGCGGAGTGGGCACTTTCCCTAGGAGCCCTGAACCTGACAGGGCACGTGAACAGCCCAGGGCCATCTGCCCCCAGGACTCGCACATGCAGTACAGACAGTGCCATCTTCCAAAAGGAAGGGGGCCACCAGACTGGAGCATGGCTCGTGAAGAGAGTCGAACTGTTCCTAATACTATTTCTAATTATTGGGGTGAGAAAGGGCACACAAAGGATGAAACTCAACTTGTTTACAGTAAAAATGTCAACCCCAAGGCACACAGCCCACCTCTCTTTCCCTTTTGAAGACTGAGTGTCCTTCACAAGCTGGCCATTTGCTGCTGTGGCGGGTGGGGGTGGCGCTAACATAATGTGATTTTTCAGTGTGCTTTGTCTCTGTGGAGCGGCTTCGAAGGCCCTGGAAGTGCCCAGCCTTAAATCCATGTTAATAGGGGAAGTTGTTTTCTTTTTTTTTTCTTTTTTGTAGGTGGGGAGGTTTGGTTGAGAGGAACATTGACCCAGACTGCACTCTGGGTAAACTAGGGCAAAAGACCCGATATCATCTGAGGGTACTTATTAACCACTGCTCATTTGTGGGATCAATATTTCCAGCAAAGCAGTCAACACTCAAGATACAGCACTATGCCTCCCTCCCTCTCTCTCTCTTTTTTCTTTCGTTGACACACAATTTATTTTACAAACGCATCTGCTGGAGAAGAAAAGGCAGTCCGAAGGACTGTGTCTTTTATCTCTGGGATATGCAAAGCACATTTATTTCCAGCTTTTATCTCCGGAATTGTATGTTGATCCCATACATATAGATTGATTTTGTTCAGGTAGATAATGAAAAGTCAAGTGGAAAATTACACAATGGCACTCACGATCCTGGTCTTATATCGGTATATAAATTGGTTTATTATTTCATTTTAAATAGGCACTTTTTTTTTTTTTTTGTACCAGGATCACTTCAAATTGCGTCATGTTCTCAGCTCACTGCATTTTCTTTTGGGGGAGAGAAGGTGGGGAAGGGAGTAGAGGCAGGTGATTTCTTCTGCTCCCTTTGCTAATTGTATTGGCGAAATGAGCTTTCACAGAGCAGTGTCCGTGCCGCTTTCTGTACCTCAGCTCATTTCAGGGTCACACTTGCGGTTTCTATAACTCTGCTACCCTCCCGGGCCTGAACAACGATGTTCATCATACGGGTCTCATTACATAGGTGAACATTTTTACACCCCAGGCAATTCTAAATTTTGTCACAATGACTGAAAGAAGCGTGCTGGGCAACTCCCCCCCCCCGCCCCTACCTTCCCCCCTCCACCCTCCCCTCCCCCCAAATACCACGAGGCCAAGGGTGAGAGGGTGGCAGCCGGATAAAGGCCACCACCAAGGGACAGATTGAAGCCAGAATCCTGGAGGAAGTGTTATTAATAAACATCTTCTGGACATTTGGTAGCCTGTGGAGCTTGCTCCAGCTTAAAGCAATTAATTCAGGACACTGACATCAACTCTCCAGGTCTTTGACAGCTTGGAGCCGAAATAAAAATGCTAGTTCTCCGGGGAAGGGAAGAGGCTGGCTAGCTCTTTGCTGGACTGTTTGCTTATAGGCCCAGAGAGCAACCTTCCTTGCAGAATGAAATGCAAGGGCACAAACAATGTACCAGGGAAAGAATAGAAGATGGGAATGAACAGTTTGAACTATTTGCTCAGCAGAAGGGCACCACAATGCCGGGGCAGTGGTTTTCCCAGGCATCCACTCCCTTCTCTGGGGTCTTTTGTTGTCTCCTGTCTCCTTTGGCCAGATAAGAGCACAGCTGCAGCGTTGCAGCTCAGTAAGGCTGCCACGTATCCCCCTAAATCTCGGGGTGTCTTCACTGTAACGGGTTAGCCTCCGCTCTCTTTTATTTTACAAGGTGATAGTGAGGGAGAGAATGGAGGAGGGCAGGGGAAGCAAGGGCTATAACATTGCCTGTGTCTCATTTCTGGTTTTTTTTTTCCCGTTTTTTTTTTTTTTTTTCTGGCTGTGATCAGACACATCTCCGTGGAGCATTTAAATGTAAGGGTCCAGTGATCTGTACTGTTCTCCAAGCCAAAATGTCGCCTTTTGGCAAATGGCAGAGAAGGAGGTGTGTGTGTATAGAAAAGTGTGGAGGGGGTCGAGGCAGAATTTTCTGTTTGAATCATCAGGCTTTTCTGGCAGCAGAAAAGAGGGAAATGTTTTGAATTGGCAGTTTAAAAACTTTTCAGGGAAGATTTGTCATTTTAAAAAACCATTTGGAATTCTCTGTTCTACACTCATTTTGTTCAGAATCCTAATAAGTAGAGGTTGCTGGATTATGTAAAAAGAAGATGAACTGGAGCTAGGACATAAAATACACTTTTGTCATTGCCATAATTTGCACCTCTAATCAGAGTAAATGTCACCTAAAGTATAATCAAGGTGATCTTTCACATTTGCTCTTTTAAAGTCAGAGCCTATTGTAATTGCCATTAGAGAAAATAGACGTAATAATAACACAAACATAAGCACAAAGTACCATTTTCATTAAGTTGATTTTAAAGTCAAAATCGAATACAGATCCTCCAATTCAGTGGGTTTTTGCCACCAATGTTGGTTTTAGGAGCCAGGCTACAAATGCTTAATTCTGTTGGAATAGGTCTATTTAGCCTGAATAGTTTTATAAGTTGAAAAGGCAAAAAGTTTAACACCAAAGAAAATGAATGGTTTAGTACTATGATTGCATTAAACATTCACAGGCCAGAAGCCCACCTGGAAATACGAGGTTTCAATGCCAGTGGGTTTGTTTGTTTGTTTGTTTTGTTTTCACACTGACAAAACTCCCAGAAAAAAAGACAAAACCCGTATATATTTCCTGCTGGGTGGTCAGAAGGAAAGACCAGGAAGCCGAAGGCCTCCCAGGGAGACTTGCTCTGAGAAGAGCCGACCTCTTGTGCTGCTGCCCAGGAGATGAGAGCACCTGTCGGTCTGGCTCCAGGCTCAGCGCTCCGCGCTCAGGAATGGCCATGTGCCGCTCCTGTGGAGGGAACAGGGGTTTCTCTGAAGAGAAACACCCATGCGACATGTCCCATGCTGGGCTAAGACATCATGTAAAATGTCCCGGTGGCCATAGTCCGGTAGAGCTGCTAGGTAATGTTAAGGACTATATGAAATTTAGTTAAAACTGTGTGTGTGTGTGTGTGTGTGTGTGTGTTAGATATTTGCAAATGTTTGATGGCACCATGAAAAAAAAGGATCCTATAAAATATGTAATTTTTGCTATGATTTTGTATCAACTTGTATAGATAGATGATAATCTCTTTTTCTATAAGGATTGTAATAAAACTATCAAGTACAAGTTCTGCATTTTCTTTGCAAGCACATTAAAACTTTGTATTTAGTGCAGATGTATTCTTATTTACATAATAAAGGACAAACACCCTTTTAATTCCTGACTGGATGCTTAGACTAAATGTATTCCAGCTTTGTGAAAACTGAGGTCAAGATGAGGAAATTGGAGTCTGCTAGGGTAAATGTGTTTTTTTTTCTCTCTAACTCTGACATAAAGAAAAACTTGTCCAGGAAAAAATTCCCAGCATGACATTTTAAGTGTGATCTGGAAACCATGTTGAATTATTGTGGGTAACTCAGAAAAATGACTTTCTTCCTTTGGAGTTCATGGATTTCCACATGAGAGAAATGGTTTTTTTATTGCCAATTTTTGCAAAGAATGAACATGCGAGTGGCATGCAGTATACAGCTGCACGTGTAGGGAGGCCTACAAGGAAAGAGTGCCACAGCAAAGGGCAAATGCACAAATACAAATAATGAATCGCGTTTGAAGGACTGCGGTCAGAAGCAAGAGCAAGTGATACTGATCTTATGTGAGACTGGCTTGGTCATCACACCAGCTGCCACAAGGTTTGATTAATGAGGCATTAAGGAGATCGAGTGACACTTACAGCTAGTTACTTATGGTGCTAATTTCAAAACACTTTGCAATAGACAAAGAGACTGCTCATAAAGCAAAGTAATTTGTGGTGTGTTCCTGGTGCATGCATTTAGCGAAGCAAATATAGTTATGCAGAATTTAAATTAAGGTTGACACTAATGTAAACAGAGCCCAAGAACCACTGTCCAATAATTTGATGAGGACACAGGTTTTAATCAAGCCTCTTCCACTAAAATAGCAATTTAAATCCCCATCGCTTAAACTGGATAAAATGCTTAAGCCATGCAGGTTGGGGGTGGGGGGTGTTGGATAGAAATTTACTAGAAAGGAAAAAAGAAACACAATATCTCTGGGGAAACTTTAACCCAACAGAAGGATATCCATGTTGATTTAAATATCAGGTTGATTTCAAGGCCAGATTCTGGGAATTTGAAGGCATTTGCCATATATCTTTTCTGTTGTTGTGAAGTGTTCGTTTAACACATGCTGGCAATATTGATCTCAGAATAAAAATAATCCCGGTAATGAGAAAATGGAGACTCTAAGCTGATTGGGAGGCCCCAGAGTATTTATTTTATTTATCAAAAAGAGAAATATTACAACCCTACCCACAACTGATTTCTATTTAAACTGAAAATTTCCAAATTGGCTGGAGGTGGTGGGCTTGCGACAGGTCTGGTTAACCATCCTGAGGGTTAGCTTTTGCAGGGGGTCCACGGAGTCATACTGTAGCTTTTGCTAGTTTATTTTCCTTACTAAAGATCAGTGGGGGAGAAAAAGTGGGCGGGGTCAGCCCAGGCATTAACATTAATTAAAATGCCAGCAGCCCAGGTTACAGGGCCTGCAGGCCTTATGTATGGGAAACAAAACAAAACAAAACAGCAACTTATTCTGAAGCTGCTCTTGGAAGCAAAAACAAGTGAAGGTTGGTACATATTCCTAGGGTAATCCTGGCTGTAATGTTGGCCAAGGAGTAGAAAGGTGAGGGCATCCTAAATTCTCTGAATTGTGATCTGACTGCTCCAGATTACATTCATGATGTAAAGGAAAGGAATTTGTACAAAGAGGTGTGTTTTAAATACATATTCCAAAGAAAGGACCAAAACCAATTTTTTTAAAAAATAGCATTAACCGTTTGTACACCATAAACATCTATAGACACAAGCGGCAGACCTTTTTAAATTAAATTCAAAATACCGTGGCAGTTAACTGGTTAAACATAAAGTGCTCTGAAAACGCTCCTAGTAGTCATAAAAATTCATGGTCAGCCACATTGTGGAACTTAGTCAAGAGTGAAAGGTGAGGGGAAAACTGGAGATTGTCACATTTTGAAGGACGAATGACTGAGCGTTTTTCGTGATCCCAGCATTACCAGCAGGACAACATGCCTTACGTGCACAGAAACTGAACCCAGTGTGGTTGAATCATGTTCCTAAGGTCATGCAAGCAGAAAGGGCAGGGCCAACCTGCCCTGATTCCGGAGCCCATGTTCTCTGTCCTCTTAGGAAAGAGCCCACTGCCCTTCCCAGTAGCACCCTTCCCTGTGCAGTGGTTGGGAAGACTCCACTCCAGCTCTGCTACCTGAGGGAGACCAAGAGCGCTCGACTCCCTGCCTCCAAGTATGTCTAAGAGGAGAAGGGGAAATTTGAGGACCTTATTCCTCAGAGTTAGAGAAAATGAACTGAAAATGCATCAGTGTGAACCATACCTTCAATAATAGTGATTCTGAAAATACTGAGTCCACATTGCTCCCTGTGTCCAAAAAACAGACTTTTTGGCGCCCTAACCTCAGGGTCAGAGGAGAGAGGAGGGGCATCCTTGGACACAGTTGGGAGGTGCCTCAGAGTGAGCTTGGCTGAGGCTCACACACTGGACAGGGAGCCCGCAGGCTTTTCCTTCTCTTGGCTGCACCACCAGCAGCAGAAAGCGCATGGAGATGGTGGGCTGGGAAGAGAAATATATGCAAGGCGGACTTGGCATATCAAAGTGTCTTCCAGAATAATGGGAAGAAAGAAAAACAATGTGTGAAATAATAACTTTGGGGGCCTCCAGTGTCTGGGAGTGTTTTGGGCTCCTCTTGGGCCCTGTCCCCAGCCTCACATCATCTCTGATGCCTGCTGTGACTGTGAAGAGCCATCCCTGAGGGCTGTGATGCACCTGGAATCGATACAACACTGACTTCTGTCTGTGGGAGTCACTGCCCTGCGTGTGCTGGCCAGAGTTTGGCAAAGTTACTGCTCATGGCAGTTCCCAATCTCTGTGGGCAGGGGTATGTGTTGCCCCTCTAGGGACACTTCTGATAAGCATTCTGCTCAGCTCTTCAGGGGTTCCTATTGGGCTGGAGCCCTTGCTGCCCAAGGCCGTGACCAGTCCATTGGTGCTTTCCCGAGCGGCTTTTCCTCTTCATTGCTTCATCTTCAGCTTCCTGTGGTCCCCTTCCTGGAATCCACATGCACACACATTCCCATTTCCAGCTGAGAAAGCTATCCTCTAGGCATCTCCATGTGCTCGCTGGTCATGCCCATCAGTCCATGTTTGAGGAGCCATGTAGGAGAACCACTTAGCTCTACCCCTTATTTTAGCATTCTAATAAAAATTCTGGAGACCTCATGCCTCTGCGATCGCATGTCACATGCTCTCAACCGCATCTGATTCTTTCCTGCTCTAATACACTGGTGCACAATTGACTTGAGGGTTGCATTTAATCCTTTGCTGTCCCCTGATGTAGGTGAAAGGCATGGGAATGCCAACTTGTCTCTTTTGGCCTTAGTGTCTCTCTCTCTCTCTCTCTCTCTCTCTCTCTCTCTCTCTCTCTCTCCCTCCCCCCTCCCTCCCTCCCTCCCTCTCTCTTTCAATAAAACAAAACCATTTCACAGACTATTTAAAAAAAAAACTGCTTCTCAAAGTTTCCTGGAAATGAATGACGCCAGTGTTGGTGATGTGTTTTGGACTCATTTCTCGTTATAGAAACCTGGGGTGGAATAGGGTGTGAGCAAAGCCAATAAGTGGTCAGTAGTCAGCTCTTCAAATTCACTAAAAAGCCCTCACATTCTTTTCTTGCTCTGTGAAAGAAATCCAAACCTGTTTCACCTGCCCTACCTCTAGATTTGGAATCTCAGTGCAAATCCCAACATCAACAAGGTTGCTATGGTTTTTTATGATTATCTCAAGAATTTGTCTCAAGTGAGGCTCAAGTACCGCCAGGGGAAGGTGCTGGGATCCCAACCTGCTAGCCCACTGCTCTCACCTGTTTTTCTTCCTTCCTGTCTCCTGCACTGCCAAGGCCTCCTTCTGACATACAGAACCTGCTTTCTTACAAGAACCAGGATCTTTTGCCCGGTAACTCTGGGCTCAGAGACCTCCTCCGATTTTTTCTTAAGCGGAGAGGAGATGACTAATTCCTTCTCATCACCTGTAAAGCATTCTCTGTTCATAGGAATCATCGATTCCTTCGACACCAGACCACCAGGACCCCTCGCAAAGAACCCTTGGCCCCTCAGCAGCAAACAGGCCACTGAGAGGGTCTGGTTGTCCGGGGAAGGCTCTTTCCAGGCACCAACAGTCCCACCCAGTCATCCTGATTGACACCCGATTCTCTGTGCCATGTGGACAGTCCCTTGTCAAATGGCGGCATCTGTAGTTGAGTCTCTTTTCAGGGAGGTACCTGGGAGTGAGGAGACCTTGCCCTGCACCAACATAGATAGGAATGGGTTGGTGAATAGTTTTTTCTGGTCTGAGAATGTCTATGATAAAGAGGTTTAGTGACTGGCTGGAAGGTTCGCCACTGAAATCCTAACCTCCTGAGAGTGCCATCCTTTAATGTACTGCTTCTAATAAGCATTTGGGGGGACCAGTTCCAGGATAGAATAGTTTTTCTCAGATTTTTTATTCCTAGCTTTCACCACCTCTTTTCCTCTTGTTTTCTTCCTCATCTTCAGGGCTCAGGTCTGGGCTCCCAGGTGGCTCATGCCGCTTTTGTCAGTCTTCAAGCTTCCATCCCCCAGGCTCTGCCATGCACAGGATCATTAATAACATTAACTGTATAGGAGAGCTCGCAATTTAACTTATTCTATAGAATTCTTTATATGTGCAGGGGTGTTGGCAGCTCCCCAGTGTATTTACTTAACCAATTCATTACACAGGAAATGAAGCATTTGGGTATTTTTCAGATAAATAGGTTAATATTTTATTTCCTTAATGTGCTACTTGGCACATGGCTCAGATTTTTAGAATATCCCCTAACAGTGAGACTCCTTGTTATTTATTAGCAGTTTTTTAAAGAAATATAAAGATAAAAGAGTGGATTCTGATGACTTAGGACATTTCTGGGGTTAGCTGAGCACACTGATTATTTGCAAAGTTAGAGTAACACCAGTCCATTGGCCTAAACCGGCAGGGCATTTTTCATGTTCTTGTGAAATTTCCAGTTCACATTCTTATATTACTTGAGAGTTGGTTGGTCAAGCTACTAACAATATCTCAACTCTCCCTTTCTTTAATTATTTACCAAATCCTGTTAATTCTTCTTTCGTAATATCACATTTATCACTACTTTTCCATTTTCTCTGCCAGTATGGTCCTTTATTTCTGACAAGGAAAACAGCTCCCAGCACCACCTGTGTTACTATCAGTAGTTGGTTTTTAGAAGTCTGTATCAATGCTCACAGAGGGGTCAGTTTGCACAAGTTGCTTTCCAATCAATTATCATTGTACTTTTCATTAGGCATTCCATAAATGTTTTACTTTAAGAATATGTTTTTATATATTTCTGAGAGAGAGGAAGGAGAGGGAGAAAGAGAGAGACAGACATCAATGAAAGAGAAACATTGATTGGCTGCCTCCTGTATACCCTCTATTGGGGATCAAGCCCACAACTAGGGCATGTGCCCTGACCAAGAATCTAGCTGACAACCTTTTGGTGCATGGGACGACACTTAATCAACTGAGCAACACTGGCCATTGAAATAATGCTTATTATTTCAATGTCAGTGACAGACCACATTCTGAACATGGCTTTCATTTTAGATAAATCAAGTATAGTTTGTCATGGATATGAACACATAATTTTTAAGTTTAAGAACAGTTGATGTTTTACATGTGTTGTCCTACATATCTATAGAGTCTTGAATATTCTTCTAATCAAACTAGATTAGATTTTCTGTAATAAAGTGAGAAGTTGAATTTGCCTGCCAGCATAGTGAAGGGTAGTAGAAATTCACAGTAGGCAAATGGACTAGATGGCCACATACATCAATCTGATCTTCACAGAAAGAGAAGTCACAGACATTTGCCTCTTCTGATGTGATGCAGCAGGAAACATGCATTTTTGACAAAAATCAAACATGAACCTCATCATGGATTTAACTCCTAGCTGATAGGAAATACAAGTGATGAAAGAACCTGTTAAAAGGCACCATATCAGCAGTATCAGTGAAATCCAGATGGTTGGAAACAGGACATATTACTTGCTTTTCAACAAATAATCCTCAAGAATAAAAGGAGGGATAATTTATAGAATAAAAAAGATGGAAAATATATGTTAGTCAAATGCCATGTGTGGACTTTGCATGGATCTTGATTTTAATTAAAGCACCCTCCCCCAGTAGTATGAAATAATTGGGGAAATTTAAATACTTATATGTGGTACTCAGGAATTACTGTTAACTTTTTAGATGCATGAAGGGCATGTGGCTATACTTTTAAAAGTCCGTGTTTTGTAGACTAGCGTTCAAGGAATTATTTAAAGAAGGGTGATTTAATATCTAGAATTAACTTTCAAATAAAATAGCTGAGGGACACAGTGGGTAGAGTAAAGATGAATCTGGATTGGCCATGGGTTGGTAATTGTGGGAGCTAACTGATGTGATTTACTGTTCTCTCTAATGTGTTTGAAAATTTCCAAAATACAAAGTGAAAATATTGGGGGTCACAGTATTGGGGTAAATGGGATTCTGGAGGGCTGGATTCCTGCCACGTGCTCTTCTTCTAGACCCCTCCTTAATTTCCCACCGAGTGGTGACTGCTGACCTAGTTGAAGAAGTCCTCTGTAGGTGATGCTGAAACTGCCTTTCTACTTGGGTTCTTCCCAACTCTCTGATGCTTTGTTTGCTAACAGAGCACTTACAAAGGTTGAACTCGGAATCACAAACCCAATGGCCACCTCTCTGTGACCATGGCAGTGAGAGACATCATTCATCAGCCTCTCCTACTTGAAAGACCTATGATAATGCAGCTATTGATTTTCTTCTGATGCTGCAATCATGTTCTTAACTGTGCATCCTCCTTCTAGCCCTCCATGGAAGCTGCTTTGTGGGTCCAGGGATAGCTCTCTTTTCTTTTCTGTTAACTATTCCATCTGAGAGGCTTCATCTGCTTTAAGTACAGCCATCACTTTTGCGTGGAGTACTCTCCACTCAGCATCTATCCTTGCCTCCCTCCTGAGCTTTTTGTCTCATCTCTTTGGCTGATTGCCAGACATCCCTACCTGAAGTTCTGTTATTTCCTCATATCCAATGTTTCTACAAAATGAATTCCTTCCCTCACTGTCCCCTCTCATATTTCCCGAGGCACCATATTTCCTGTCAGCTCTTCTTTCATAATATATAATCTCTCACATTGATCTTCTTTGCCATCCTCACCTCCAAAACTCATGTTCAGGCCCTTCTTGCTGAGTTTCCTAGCATCTTTCACTCTGTGGACTGGCATCTGGAAAGTGTCCCTGAACCTCTCTGCTTTGGTGCTCACCCCTCCAAGGCCATAAGAGAGTTTCTGTTTCTTGCAAGATGATATTCTCAACTTATTTTTTTCCACCATCCTCTATCTGATCTCAAAATACTATTTCAGTCTTATTTCTCACCACACAAATTCCACACTAACCTCCTCACTGAGAACATCTTTCCCACAATTGCTGAACCTTTCCAGTTCCTCCCTCAATGTTTCAAGACCCAGCTCACTGGCACTCATGGATAGGGACTCCATTGATAGTTTGCCTTGCCTGACCTTCACTTTGCACATAATGGAAAGATGACTCTGAGCCCACTAGGTCTTTAAGGCGTGTGGCCTTCAACCAGCATTCAACCTCTCTTGTGCATTTTAAAATGGAGATGAACCCAAGTCAAATGCCCACCCTGTCTGGGTAAGCTGAGCACTGTGCTGAGCCATTAGAACCCATAACGATTAACTTGTTACTTTCATCCACAGTTTTTTCCCTCTCTTGGATGAGAATATAAACATTTAGGGTTGAGTCACTTACCTCATGGCTCTCAGTCCTTAGCACAGTGTTGAGAACTGAAAGTGTTTAGTAAGGGTTGTTGAGTAAATTAATCATTTATGATCTTTTCCCTCCACCTAGTCCTAAACCCAAACATGGTCCTCTCCGTTATAGGTGCAGGGATGCCTGCGTGCCTGAGCATGTGTCAGCAGGCTTTCTGGGAGGTGCCACTTTCAAACACTCTGCCATTTTTCCCCCCAATAAGTGTACTTGTCTGATTGTGTACTTGCAATTTGGGGTTTTAAAAATATCACTGACTGGGGCACACTTTTGGTTTGCATGGACTGGAACTTTCTAGATGATGTCCCTCACTGGCATAGGCAACTGGGAGTGGGTGGTGGGCCCACAGGGAGGACTGGTGGGTGCATGCTGGGAAGATGTGTGGCTATTACATATAATCACCCAGCTGAGTCTTCTACTCCCTACTTCTCCAACACATTTCATGTAAGCTGCCTTGTCCTTTTCAAATATGCTCTGAAAGATAATTTATAAACATACTTTTTAATATCTTCTAAACATTAAAGTTTAAAGAAAATGTTATTATTACAATAGATTTTCATTTATTAAACATATGTAGACACTTGTGCTATGTCAGCAACTGTTCTGTGAATTGGGGGGTGCAAGTTTAAGAATTATATTATCCCCTAAAGAGTTCCTACTCAATGGAGAGACAGACAAGCCCACATAAAGTGATTTCAGCTCCTCAGTGGTTAAGAACAATATCTTTGAAAGCAGAATGTACTTTTTTTTCGCTGTGACAAAGTACCGCAAACTGAATGGCTTAAAGTAGCATCAATTTATTGTCTCACAGTTCTGGAGGCTAGAAGTTTAAATCAAGATGATGGTATGGTTGGTTCCTCAGAGACTCTTTTCCATGCATCTCTCCAAGCTTCTGGTAGTTTGCTGGCAGACTTTGGCTTATAAAGGCATCACTCCAGTCTTCATGCGGTTATATCCTTGTGTCTCTATCCCTTTACATTATGTTCCCTCTGTGCGTGTCTGTCTCTCTGTCCAAATTTCCCCTTTTCCTAAGGACACCAATCATACTAGTTCAGAGCCTACCTTAATGATTTCATTTTTATTTGATTATTTTGGAAAGATTGTTTCCAAATAAGGTCACATTCTGAGGTACTTGTGCTTAGGACTTCAATATGTCTGTTTCAAGGGGGACACAATTCAACCCATAACATATAGGAAAGGGAAAAAAAAAAGACAAATTCCAAGTTCTGCACCAGGCTGTGTTACCCTTGAGCATTTCCTTAAACCTTTAAAGTATGGAGTCAGGATGTTAACATCTCCCTTGCAAAGTTGTTGTGATGATCAACTTAGTTAAAAAGATGGTGCCCTTAGCAACTTGTTTGGCATACAGTATGTGTTCAATAAAAATTAACTACTATTGTTATAAAATCTACATGGCATATGTAATACATATGCCAATTCCATGATATATTTTAACTTGATTTTTCTTAATTAAAATATTGTGACTGAGGATATAGTATGATTTTTTTAAATGCAATTTTTATATTATTAACAAGGTATAGGGTGGGCATAGGCAGAAAATAGATTAGAAATTTCAATAGATTTCTCAATTTTCTTATCTATCTAACTAGCTATCTGTTTGCCTCTCTGTCTATTCATGTTCCTCAAAACAAGCCAATTTGTTGGGTAATGGAGATACAAAGATGGAGATACCACATTTCCTCACCTTCTAAAGTTTATAGACTAGAGGGAAGGTAGAAATATATAAACCCATAGTTTTAATTATAATATGAAATGTGCTAGAGTAGAAGGATGAATAGATGCCTGAGACAACTAACGGGAGGCTTTTAGCTCAACCTGGAGACTCTAGAAAGACTGCCTTTGACTTTTAAAGAGTAACACTTATGCGGGTATGAGAGATAGATGGCACTCTCCATGATCTAGGTGCTTAAAGTGGCACCACCAATGTTGAAATCCCAAGTAATTCAGTATCACCACAACAATCATAGTAGCTGACATTTATTGAACACATACTATGTTCCAGGCATCATACTGAATTCTTTACATATTTTTTTTTTAATTTAAACTTTGCAAAAACCTCTGAGGAATCCTCATTCTCATTTTATAGAAGAGGAAGCTGAGCATGGATAGTCTGCATGGCTTGCTGTAGGTTACCGGCAGGCCCTTCTTTTAAATACCCCGCAAACTGAGTGTCCAGCTTGAGGAAATATCTCAGAGAGAGGGAACCAGCAGGGATGTGATGTCAAGGTGAAGGGTTAGGATAGGCACCACCGTGGGGAGCCAGTGACAGGTGTTCAGCTGGGAATAATGAGTTAACTGTGAACCCAGGTGCTTCGGTGGGAAGGATAGACTATAGGGGCAAGCATGGAGCTGAAGAAAGGATGCAGGAGCCTATTAAAGTTGTCCTGAGGACTTCCTGGGGTTCTCAGTCTTGGGTCTCCCTCAGAGATGGTCTTCAAGAAGTAACACTAGAGATGTCTCTGGGGACAGCCAGCCACAAGATGAAGAATTGTACACACAAGTGCAATGGGAACCCTAACTTGTGAATTTAATTGATCCCCCCACCCCAAACACACACACACACACACACACACACACACACACACACACACACATGCTTTATTGAATACCTGCCAGGAACAGGGTAGTGAAGAGGGAGGGGCAGGAGTTTTCTAATTGTTGCACCATTTAATCCTCACAAGAACTCTCTTCCTCCTTAACAGGTCAGAAGGCCAAGGCTCTGCAGAGTTGATATCCTTGTCAGAGACCTTGTGATTTAAGTGGAACAGCCTCCTTTCCAGCTTAGGTCAGATTGACTTAAAAGTCTGTACTGACTGCCCGGGTGTACTGGACCCAGCTGTTCTCTAGTCCGGCCAGTGAGGAATGAAGCACAGGTATGGCCCAGAAAGCCTAGAGACTGGATTCAGGGCCATTTTGCTGCACGACACCACCACCCCAAGATTCCATGGGCGTGAAGATGAGGGGGTGGGTGGTGCACAGAGTCCATCCTTGCTTCCAATTTTTCAGGAAAAAGAATGGATTTCAGTCATAATAAATTTCTGCCATTTTAAAGATTTTGATCTACTAATGCAGTTTTGCCAATGGTTTGACCTAATAGTTTTTTTGTGTGTTTTTTAAAAAATTATATTTTATTGATTTTTTTACAGACAGGAAGGGAGAGGGATAGAGAGTTAGAAACTTTGATGGGAGAGAAACATCGATCAGCTGCCTCCTGCACACCTCCTACTGGGGGTGTGCCCGCAACCAAGGTACATGCCCTTGACCTGAATCGAACTCGGGACCCTTCAGTCCGCAGGCTGACACTCTATGCACTGAGCCAAACCAGTCAGGGCTGACCTACTAGTTTTAACAAAACTTCCAAGAGACTTTAACAATCTCTTTTAATTACAAAAGCTTATCTTAAATCCTTAAAATTCTAGTTGTCTCAGAAGGGAGGTTCTAGAGGAACGAGCAAAGCACAATTAAAGAATGAGGGACAAAAGTGTCTAACTTGTTGGTGAGTTAGAGGTGGTTGTGAAGGATGAGTAGGAGTTTTCTAGGCAAAGGAGCTTAGAGGAAGACTATTCTAGGCAGAGAACCTGTATGCCACCTCTTAGTCCTGAATTTCCTGCTCATGTCAATGGCATTAACTTCTCTCACTGAATCGGGTGGGGAGTGAGACTGCTTTATCTGTCTTGCCCTCTGCTGTGTCCACAAAGTCAAGAGCAGTGCCTGGCACAGAGTAATCAGTCACTCAGTAAATACTTGTGGTGTTGGACAAATGGCATCACTATGCCCAGCAGGGACTGGCTAAAGGAAAGGTCATTTTTACTCTCTCGGTTCTCATACTGTCAGTCTGTTGCAACACCTTTTCTTCTGTTTCTGCTCCCATCCCTTTAGCAGGAATCTCATTACTAAAACTAGTGCAGTGTTCCCATAAATAATCTTTCCATTTTATGTATGTGAGTACTCAATTTATCCTACCCAGTTAGAATATTTCTTCCTCTGCTCAAAAACCATCAGTGCTGAGTACAAATATATCTCAGCTTTCAAGACATAATAATATACACTAAATGGCCAGATTATTATGACCATCAGACGTTTGTAGGCAAATTAGCCTTACACTGCATCATATGGGCTATGGAAGCCGAAGGCCTATTCGAACACCTTTGCTGTCTGCAGTTACCAAGATAAAACGTCTCCAATTCGCACAGGAACACAAGGATTGGACAGTCGAGCATTGGAAAAAAGTCATGTGGTCCGATGAATCACGTTTCCAGTTGCATCATGCAGATGGCAGAGTGAGAATTTGGTGGAAACAGCATGAAAGCATGCACCCCACATGCATGAGTACAACCCTTCAGGCTGGTGGGGGCAGTGTTATGATTTGGGGCATGTTTTCCTGGCATGATTTGGGCCCTTTAATTCGTGTGGAACAACGTCTGAATAGCACAACATACCTAAGTATCACTGCTGATCAAGTTCATCCTATCATGTTGATGGCATATCCCAATGGAGACGGCTTCTTCCAACAAAACAATGCGCCATGCCATGGTGCTCGTATTGTGCAGGAGTGGTTTCAAGAACATGAGGGAGACTTTACCTTGCTTAGGTGGCCCCCACAATCACCAGATCTCAATCCAATTGAGTATTTGTGAGACGAAGTTAAAAGAACCATCAGGCAGCTGGTTCCACAACCATCAAATCTCACAGAACTGGACAGTGCTATTCATCAGGCATGGTGTCAGATTCCTCACATCACCTTTCAACATCTCATGGAGTCAATGCCAAGAAGAATCGCCACAGTATTGAAGGCAAAAGGTGACCCAACGAAGTAGTGATGGGATGGTCATAATAATCTGACTACTCAGTGTTTATGAGCACTCTTCTTTTTCACCTGCTGAGCTTACATCTTTTATTTTTTTTAAGTTCTATGCTGCAGAAAAATGGAAATATTTCCTGTTTCCATGACATGGTCTCTATTTCCCTCACCTTTAAACTTTTCCTTCATGTGGTTTCCAGGATGTGGAAGCTCTCTCTCCCTTTCAAGCACATCTGTTGTGAGATCTATTCATCACCCAAAGGCAAACTTGGGCACCACTACCTCCATGAGTCTTTTCTGATCAAGCCTTTCTAAACTTTGCATTTTTGTGATGATACTTGGAATTTTAGTCTCTGTACCAATATTTCTATCCCAGATCCTTGAATAGTGTAGAAATTCTACTACATTTATGGGCTTGAACTAAGCACCACTTATGTACCAAGTCCACCGCTAGATGCAAGAGTTATCTTCTGAGGATGGTACAAGAGAAAGCATGAGGAATTTGTATGCACATTTGAGGTAAATAAAGTTGGTGATGATAAAGATGATGATGATGGTGGTGAAGGTGGTAATGATGGTGATGATGGTGAATGTGCAGAATATCCACATTTCTTCTCCAAATCTACTCTCCACCTTTCTCATCCTGCTCTTTCCCCTGGGAGGCTGACCCCATGACTGTCAGCCAGGCTCCTTTGCCTTTTGCTTCATGTTCTTTTCAACCAGTAGGAAATATATTATCGAGAGACCAGAGAGTGAGAGGAGAGACAGTTTGGGCATTTATCCCCCTAGCTCTCTTTGCTGGGCCTCTCTTTGCCGTGGTTGCATTCAGAATGTCACAATCCCTTTCAGCAGATCTCTCCTGTATAGTTAGATTCCCATAGCCAGTCCTTACCTTGCCCCTTCAGGACTAGGATGGGAATGTCACCCCACCCTTCATTGTTGCCAGTCCCAGAGTATGTTACTAATAAAATCCCGTAACCCTGCCATAACCACGTTTACAAAACTCTCGCAATTTTCCCTTTTCAGTGTGACACCTGCATTTCTTACTGAGACCAACAATGACCAGTGAAGATGGTGGTGGTGACGGTGGTTGTGATAGTTATTCTCCCAGCTGGTAGTCTGAGAATCCCAATATGCAACTCCATGTAGAGAGGCTGGAGAATTGTGCAGAGACTAGCAAGGTGTTCACTGTGTTACTTATCTATTATCACTGTGTTACAAGTTATCCAAACTTAGTGACTTAAAACAATAATAATAATTTATTATTTCTTATAATTTTTTGTAAGTCAGGAATTTCACTGGATACAGCAGGATAGCTCATTTCTTTTTAAAAAATATATATTTTTATTGATTTCAGAGAGGAAGGGAGAAGGGAGAGAGAGATAGAAACATCAATGATGAGAGAGAATCATTGATCAGCTGCCTCCCACATGCCCCACATTGGGGATTGAGCCTGCAACCAGACATGTGGCATGTGCCCTGACTGGGAATTGAACCGTGACTTCCTGGTTCATAGATTGACGCTCAACCACTGAGCTATGCTGGCCGGGCAGGATAGCTCATTTCTGCTCCATCATGTCTAGAGCCTTCGGTAGAAAGCTGAAGACTTATTCACTTACAGATCTAACAGTTGATCCTGGCTCTTGGCTGGGGAACTACTTGGGGCTGTCAGCAGGAACATACACATGTGGCCTCTCCATGTGGCCTAGGCTTCATCACAATGTTGTGGCTATAGTCCAAAGATGAGCACTTAGAGACACAGAGAGAGTGAGCCACACTGTCTTTTACAACATAGTCTTAGAAGCCATGCACTGGCACTTCCAATATATTCTGCAGGTGGAGATAGCTATAAAGTTCTGTCTAGATTCAAGAGGAGGAAATGTAGGCCCATCTCCCAGTGGAGGAGTTTTGATGTCTATGATTCATTGTTGGCTGTATGATGTGGATAAAATGATGTAAGTCACTTCTAGACCTACACACAATGCTCCATGTGCTACCCACTCTTTTTTCCCCTCATGTAGTGGCAACAGTGCAGAATACAAGTTGAAGATGATAATGACACTAAAGTCAAGGGGCCTGGATCTCCCAGTCACCACTTGGAGGAGCACCAAGCAATCCAGATTGATCTTTGTGAGTGTGATAATTAAGCTTTTCATGTGTTAATTCTCTAAGATCTGGTAATTGCTACAGGAATTTTATACCTTTCTTCAAACTTAGCCTGAGCCAATGTATTTCTGTTTCTGTGTTAATAGCACATCTATCAGGATGACAAATCTGTGATGAAAACAAGACACCAGAATTAATTCTTCTTCTTCCTTATAATCTATGCACCTACTCCCACCCTAAGTAGTACTGAGCAGTAAAATGACCATGAAAGAGAAGAATAAAGTCATGGGACTGCCTAGGTCTTGACCAACAGGATCACTGACTATATCCAAGAAGATCCTGGTCACATCCAACAGTGGAAAAGGGAAAATGTTGAGATAACTTTGGTAAGTATTCAATCCTTCTTTGGAGGATCTTGAGGAAAATGGAGGTTGTTGTGTTGGAAATGATGGGCAGGCAGGTGTCTGCGGGGGGCCCTTACCACACCAGAGAAGACATTGTCTGAAGGAGGAAGTGTGCATGATGTTTGTCCCAATAAAAAGCCTGGGAGAAACAACTGTAAAGTGATATTTAGAACTGATGCTTTTATAAGGATTCAGCTTATAGGCCGATAGAGGATTTTCACTGGGCTTGGAAAACCATTTTCCATCCTTTCCCCACCCACATTCTGTAATTAAGCAACACTCCTAGTGCTAAATGTATGTGTAAAATGACATGCTTAAAGGATACATTTTTAAAAGATTTTATTTGGAAAGAATTTTGACAATAATAATAAATTCAATAATAACAAAATAATACAGATAATAATTTTAAGAAATAATATTTTTTCCTAAACTGAGAGAAAGTTGCACACATCCTGACTCTCTACTCCTAAATTTTTTCTATTTACTCTTAAATATTTCAGTGTATATTTTCTAGGAGTAAAGATATTTTTACATAACCATAGTACAATGATCAACCTCAGTGAATTTAACATTGACAATATTTTATCTAATCTACCATCAGCATTCAGATTATATTATTGAGTCAATAATATACATTTAGCATTTTCCCCCCTAAACATATGTTGTCAGTCTCTATGATCTCCTTTAATCTGGAACATTTATATATTTCTTTGTACCTATGATATGACAGTTTTGAATGATACAGTTCCATATTTTTCTTTTTCCTGTTGCCTCATGATTAGATTCAGGCAGTGCATCCCTGGCATGGGTATGTTTAAGATTTTACATACTGACCAAATGTTTTCCAAAGTTGCCATGGCCATTTTCACTCCCAGTAGCAATGTATGAGAGTTCTGTATCTTGATATTGTCAGCATTTTCTTAAAAGAAATCTTAATATGGTCATCTTTTCATATGATTATTTGTCCATATATCTTCTGTAGTGAAGTGTCTGTTCAATTTTTTTGTTGGATTTTTTTCTTTTATTGTATTTGAAAGTTTTCTATGTATTCTGGGTAAGTTCTTTATCTGATATGTGTTTTGTAAATATTGTCCCCCAGTTGGTTGGCTTGTCTTTTCATTTGTTAACAGTGACTTTTTAAGAATACAACACTTTTCATGTGTTGTATGTTGGTATCGTATTTAAGAAATATTTGTCTAATCAGAGGTCACAAAGATTTTCTGCTATGTTTAATTTCACATTTAGGTTTACAGTCATTTTTAAATTTATTTTTATATATGGCATGAAGTGCAGATTGAAGCTGTGTATACTTTCCATGGTTAATTTTTAATTTATTTTTCTGCAAAGAAGATATTAAGTCAAAGAGACAAATGATACAAGTACAAGAAATATAAGACTAATACTGCCTGGCTTAGTTTTAATGAGAAAGACTTAGAGTCAAGGTAGACTACATGCTCACCTAATATCGACAGTGTGCCTCAGCTGTTAAAATAGGTTGACAAGATGGCATCCAGGTGAAAGGAGGTACTAATTCTATTATTTCCTATGCTGGACAAGCTATTTTGATTTGAAGTTAACTTTTTGTGTGATTTTTTTGAGAAAGACACTGACAAAAAGAAAGAAGGATGAGAATAATCTTATTAGGTTTGGCCTATATGGGTGGAGACAGGAAGGTGTGAGGACACTGAGAGGTTGAACATCATTTCTGAGAAGCAATGAAGAGTGTTCTTTGGAAAGGCAGCCTATGGTTAAAACCCAAACTTTGACATCAGCCAAACTGATTTTAAATCTCAATTCTTTATCAGTCTATTTTTGTAACCTTAAGTGACTTACTTAACCTCTCTGATTTTTTGGTTTCCATTCTCACAAAATGTAGGTAAGAAAAATCCCTATCTCATAGTTTTTGTCATGAGAAATTAAAATAAGATAATCCATGTTAAATGCTTAGTTCAATGCCTGGAGTTTTGTATGTGCTTAAAAAATGCTAGATGTTTGGTTTTTTCTTGCTATTTATTATTTTTCCACTGAAGTTTAATCATTGAGTTTCTACCATGTATCAGGCATTGGGGGTATCAAAATGAGATAATTCCTTAAGAAGCTTAGCCTCGTAGAATTGGAAATTGGACCAATAGAGGTACGCTAGTAGAGACTGAATTTAGCTGTTTGCATAGGAGCTATCTTATGTGCCTGTGTGTGCATGTGTGTTTGTGTGCTGTGTGAGATATGACTGAGGATGTGCACATTTGTCATGGTGGAATTTTTGTTTTCCTGCATAGAGATGTTAAGCCAAGGATGCGTCTTTGAGATGATGGAATCTTCAATTGAGAGAAGTATGATAAATGAAAGGTTAATGAGCCATCTGAGTCAGCCTGGGGGCAAAGGTCAACCATAGTTTTCCAGAGGGCTGACCCTTTAACTACGATCTGAAGGAATCAGCCAACCTGGAGTGGGGCGAGGCAGGGCATAGAAGGTGGTCCACACTGAGCAGCCAGCCAGCTTTCTAGAGCACAGTGGCGAAGAGCATGGGTTATGGAGCTAAATCAGCCGTGGGCAAACTACGGCCCGAGGGCCAGATCCGGCCCGTTTGAAATGAATAAAACTAAAAAAAAAAAAGACCGTACCCTTTTATGTAATGATGTTTACTTTGAATTTATATTAGTTCACACAAACACTCCATCCATGCTTTTGTTCCGGCCCTCCGGTCCAGTTTAAGAACCCATTGTGGCCCTCGAGTCAAAAAGTTTGCCCACCCCTGAAAATAGACCTGATTTTGAAAATTCTGGGCAAGTGACTTAACTTCTTTGAACCCCATTCTCTTCACTTATGAGACAGTAATTTGTATCCCCCACATACATGTAAGGCTGACAGGACAATTGTGTAGCTCCTAGTGAAAACCCAATAGGCTTAACTGTTTTTCTAATTATCCTCATAACTCAAGTGATCTAAATAGTCTGGAGCAGAGGATGAAGCCGGGAATGGTGGAGTAGCCTTGAGAGGCAGCAGGGACAGAAGATAAATGGGCTGGATTGTATGTTAAGGAAGGTAGATGCTATCTCTGAGACAATGATTAGCCAGGGAGGAGTCTTAAGCAAATAGCACAAATTTTAAAAAAAGCACTTGGGCACCAGATAGGACAACAAATTACAGGAGGTCTGACTGGAGGCAGGGAGAATAGTTAGGAGACTTGCTGAAATCCAGGCAAGAAATGAAGCCTGCAGCAACCAAAACCATGCAAGGGGGTAAAGAGTAGAGGGCAGAGTGGGCAGCATTCAAGAGGCAGCACCAGAGGCTTGGTTGGCTGTCAGAGGTGAAGTGAGAGCTGGAGGTGCGCATGACTTCCAGGCATCTGACTTGCATGAGACAGGAGAAGATGGGATGGAACAGATTTCTAGGGAAAGAAAATGTGTTCACATTCATCTTGAGGTAGCTGTGGTCCATCAAATGGAGAAGCCCTGTGCGCAGTAATATTTAGGTGTAGAGCCTAAAGCAGTGGTTCTCAACCTTCCTAATGCTGTGACCCTTTAATACAGTTCCTCATGTTGTGGTGACCCCCAACCATAAAATTATTTTCGTTGCTACTTCATAACTGTAATTTTGCTACTGTTATGAATTGTAATGTAAATATCTGATATGCAGGATGGTCTTAGGCGACCCCTGTAAAAGGGTCATTCGACCCCCAAAGGGGGTCACGACCCACAGGTTGAGAACCGCTGGTTTAAGCATTCTGAGCCTCAGTTTCCTTATCTGTTTAGGGCAAAACTGTTAACTCACATAATATAACACATCCATATAATATTATTCTCATTTTATAGCTGAACAAACTGAGTCCCAGAGAGGTTGAAAGATTTGCTCAAAGTCACATGACTGGTAAGAATGGAGTCTCATTTCAGATTGACATGGGTTTAAGCTCTAAATCCAATAGGTGAAGGTAGAAGGGAGGAGAAAAGGGCTCAAATTAGAAAGAACATTTTAGCAAATAGAAACACCTGGTGATGGACTAAGCCATATCACAAAGAAGGCCCTGTCATGGAGATGTTGGCGCACAACTTGGATGAATAGCCTCTAAGATGAACAATCACTTTGTAACAGGTAAATATACATTTATGTGCTTGTATCCATCACCAGAAGATGAGATTCTTAAAGTTTTATTAATTTTTGGATTTCTTGACTTACTGCAGTACCTGGGATATAATGGGAGCTCAATAGGTGTGCTGGCTGGCTGGTTGGCTTCAGAGGGGATCCTTGTACTAAGAAGTTAGATATTATATCTGTATGCTAAGACCCTTCCTTGATCTAAGGCTCTGAATTCTCTGAGACATAAGTAAGAAATTTCCAACAGGGATCAGTTCTGAGCAGCAGAGGTTGGAAATGAAAGATGAGCAGGCACCAGCAAGACAAAAAGGAGCACGTATTTGACCTCCATTACCCAATTCACAAATATATGGTAACAAAAGGAAATTAGACTTTTGGTGGTGGATACACAAAAAGTATAGAGATATCCAATTATAATGTTGTACACCTGGAACTTATATGTCATTAACCAAGCTTACATAAAAACTAACAACAAATAAAGCAAACAAACAAACAAACAAAAACTACAAGAAGGAGCAGGGTGGTGATTCAAGGTCAGGAGTCCAATTCAGAGATAAGAACCAATATGAGGTATGGATGGGGGAATGCAGACACCCAGCATACCAAGGCTTTATTACAAATGCCTACTATTAACAGCCAATCCAGGATGGGACAGGATGGCTGACACTGAACCAATCAAGTTCTCAGGCTCTGCTCTGGCAAGTAGCTTAGACCACATGGGGCTGGGCCATGTTTGCATTTACCCCAAGAATCTTGGGTGAACTAAAGTGTTGTCACCTGGATATGCTGAGAAAAAAGTGAAAAATCCTTACCTGTTTGGCTGGACAAAAGACAAGAGCACCTTTGAGAATCCTCACAGAAATGCTTTGAAAATGAAGGGTTAAGAACAAGGCATGCCATATACATTATATGAATCAGTGCTCAAAGCAAACCAGCCAAATTTGTGTGATGACCCTGTCTTTATAACAAATAATACTGAAGCTCCGAGAGATTCAGCCTCCAGTCTAGGATCACAGAGGTAGAAAATGGGAAATATGGAATTAATCCCAGACTCCCAGGATTAGAAAAAGAGAGCTTCTCAGGTCATGAAACTTCTTAAAATTTGTCTTTTCTCCATGGAGATATCAATACCAGAGATAAAACACTGATGTAAAATTAAAGCAGTCCTTTTAGAGCTGGGGATCTCATTTGGGAGAGAAGAAAGACTTTGTTAGGTTGTGTTCCTTGATTCCAGATGCAGGACTAATGGTCCCACCAAACTTCTGGATGTGATTGGAATTACTCTCAGAAGCTAGAGCAGTGTTTGGAATCATCTAGGAGACCATGTCTGAAAGTGTCAAATGGTGGTGACAGATGGGTAGACAGAATGTGGTAGAGAGAGTGTGTGTGGCTGTTGTATTAATCTTTGCAAAGGATGGTGTGAGGAACTCATTCTGTGCAGTTTGGAAAGCATTGGATAGCAGGTTCTTTGTGGGAGCTGGATTCCAGTTCTGCAGGGAGCAGGCATCTCTTTGGGTAGCTCTCCAAGCATCAGGCCATTCTCTTTGGAGAATGACTTCAAGTCCTTTTGAAGTGCTTTGTTCTTTCCTTCCTGCCCCCACTGGCCTTTATTCCTGGCTGAGCTAATTTGGCTCAGTGGTTAATTAACAGGCTCCAAAGTTAAGGAGAACAATGACAGACGCACTGGTGTTCCCTCTACCTGGCTTTTCATTTTTAGGAGGTGGGTAATGGGGGATGGGAGGACTTGCATTCATACCCACTCTTCTAAGCTGTTTCCTCAGTCACATGATGTGCTAAATTCTGACTCTTCCTAAACTCAGGTTTTGGTGCTGTGACATCCTTAGTAAGTCCGTGGGTTGACATGGTGACCACCAGAACCCATTTGTGAGAAAGCTGAAGTTTTTTTTTTCTTTTTCCTGGAAAGTAAGCTGCCTCTATCCACAAGGATAGAGAAGGCAAGGGGACACCAACCAGGGTCTACGAGATAACCCATGATAACATATTTGACCTCATAATGTTCCCAAAAGCTCTGTGGTGGTGCTCTGGCTTGCCCAAGCTCAGAAACATTCACAGATGTTGTCAGGTTTCCAAGCTTTGTGCTACACTTACACAAAACCTCACTTTGTAAAAAGGTCTATTGTGATTTGTACAGATTGGGGCAAGGCTTCCTACTAACCCAGCCTCTGAAGGTTATCCAGGCCTGTTTATTTCTGGATTCTTGGTCACAGGAAAGGCTCTAGGAGAGTTTCAGTATGTTTTTTTTACCTTGGGATTCAGAAAGGCTAATAAATTAATCTGAGCTCACTAAGGGGTAACTAAGACCGTAATTTTCATAACTTTCAGCAGGACCCCTGCTAACATCACAGATATACTGAATGGATGCAAGGATTAAGGCAAAGCCACTTGGGGATGAGTCTGTCTGCTGTCGTCCCACCTCCCATTCTTCCCCTATGTCACATCTCTAGTGTTTACCTGGAGGATGGTTTCTCTGTAATTAATTCACCTTGAGTGACCAGAGACCATGTACTCCTGCTCCTACAAGGTCATAAACTATAGAGACTAAGATAGACTGTGAGCTCACAAAGAGGGTTGGGATCCCCAATTTTCCACTCATGAGCTACAGGACCACTGGCCCCATCCTGTGACTTCTTTGTACCTCAGTTTCCTCATTTGTAAACGAGGATAACAGAACCTATTTACAGGGTTATCCTGAGATTAAATGAGTTACTATGTGTAAAATACTTAAAATAATGATTTATTACCCATCTTTGCCTTTCAAAAAGAGATGGGTAATGGTGTAAATCCAAGAACATTACTCAATGAGAGTAATGGCTTTCTGGGTGGCTTATGGTTTAAGATCATTTCAAAGTACTTTGTTCTATAGTCAGCCAGTGGTGAATCTTGTATTCTGTGTTTTGTTTTTCTTCTCCCATTGCCGTGCTTTCTAAATGCTTTGATTCTCTAAAGTGATAGTCAGCTGATACTATTGACCAATCAATTTTAACAGGCATTTTTAAAAAATAGTAAGAAAAACCAACCATTATATAGGAGCATAAAATATTAAAATGCTTCTCTTTATGTGGCATGCAGTCTTTCAGATAACACCCAGTGGCCCTACCTCCTGGCCTTGTGTAATCTTCTTCCCTTAAGTAATGTGCTTCTGACAAATAGAGTATGGGGTCAATGAGGGGATGGCTCTTTCATGATGAAGTTACAAAAGATTGGGACTCCTTCTTGCTAGCAGTCACTCCATCTTATTGCTTTGATGGCGCAAGCTACCATGTTGGAGAGGCCCACGTGGTAAGGAAATGAGTGGTGACCTCTGGCCAAAAACCAGAGAGGAACTGAGGTCCTCAGGTAACTGAATCCCACCAATAACCACGAATGTAGCTTGGAAGTAGATTCTTTTCCAGTGGGGCTTTTAGTTGAATCCCCAGTCCTGGCCAACATCTCAATTGCAGTCTTACAAGAGATCTCAAAGCTGAGAATCCAGCTAAGTCATGCCTGGTGTTCTACCAACAGAAACTGAAATAATAAAGGCGTGTTAAGTCACTCAGTTTTAGGGTAATTCATTATACAGTAAGAGGCAAATACTAGATTATCTGATTTCATTCTTGCATCATTTCTCAGAGAGGCCAAGTAACTACTGCCAGATCACACAGCTAGAAAGTTGTAGACCTGGCACTTGACCCCATTCACAGCTGCTTTTCTGAAAAGAACATAAGGTCCCAGAGTGTTTCCTAAGATTTCCTTTGTGCACTTTAGCTCTGATTTTCCAGACTGACACGCCTGCTTTCTTTGTTTGGTGTGGGAAAAGAGCTAATGATCACTGATCACCAGTCCTGCTAGGAACTTTGCACATGTCACCACACCAATCCTCCCAGCTTGGTAAAGTGGGTGTCACTGTACTCACTGCACTGGGTTTCCCAAGGTGGGTTTTGCAGGCACGGATCCCTGCAGGTACTCTGTGAAAAGTGTTCCATGGCCCAATACGTTTGGGACAATACTGTATGTCTCTCTTGGAAACTCACTCTGCATGTGAGTCCATTAAAGGTTCAGAGGAGTTGCAGCAAGGAAACCTTAATCTTGTCTAACATCATAGACCCTAGTTCTATCAGACTACAATAACTTATCATCTCACAACTCTCATCTCAAGGAATAGTCCACAAAAATACACTTTTGGGAATGTAGGTTTATGGGCAGTTTTGACACGTATTTTTTCAACCACACCTCACAAGAACTTTGTAATTACAAAATAGCATTTTCCATTTTACAGATGAAAAAACTGAGAATCCGAGAGTTGTGAAATCATCATCAAATAGTGTTTGCCCAGGAAAGGTGGCTGATCTCTGCAACATTTGTGGTTAATCTCTCCTCTGTCTCCCTTCCTTTCTTTTTTTAAATTTCTCCTAAGGTCACAAGACATATTTAAAAATATATATTTAAAAAAATTGTTCTGTGACCTAGTTGCACCATATCATGTTCTCTTGCATTTTCAGACCCTCATCACCTTTTCTGAATCCTTGTCATCTATCATGTCCCTGAATGTCTGTGTTTCTCAGTCTTCTCTCTTCTGCTCCCTTTAGCACCTCTCTCTGGGGGGTTACCTCACTCACAGAGCTGCAGGTTAGGCCTGAACAGCGGTGATATTCAAGCCCAGCCCCTTCCTCAGACCCCTCCCTGGGGCTCAGATCATTATGTACCATTCTTCTTCAATAGTTCTCTGGATAGAGACTCTATCAGTGCCTCAGCTTCAAGCTAAATTAATCATCCCTTCCATTCCAATCTTTAAGCCATTTCTTTCTTGTGTGTGTACTTTCTAAGCTGAGTGACATCGATTCAGGAACCTGGGAAGACATCTATATTCCTACCTCCAGATGAGTTACATTCAAGTCTTAACAATCCTACATTCCTCACTCCTCTGATGGCCTCCTGTGACCACTGTCTTCTCATCACCACCCATCCTCCCAGCTGCTTCCTTGCATGGATATCTTTTATATGTGCAAATCTGATCCTATAGGCTCTGTTTGGCACCTTAGAAAGGGTCCCCGTTATCTCCACAATCAAGTTCTTGTTCTTCAATGTCTGTATGAGGAAGTGTGTTCACTCACCTTCCTCAGTGTATTTCCCAGGGGTTCCATGAACTTCCTGCTTTACTTAAAATCTCCTATTCTTCAGCTTGGACTCAGCTTACATTCCTGGCCACATATACTTAATTCTTTCTTAAAATATTGCTTGACAAGTGATCAACTGCTGACAAGTAAAACATTCTGCCTTAGAGTACACTTTGGGAGATAATACCCAGTGTGTATCAAGCATTTTTAGAAATGTTCCTACTTCTTGATTCTGTAAAATCCCACCTCTGAGAATTCTGGCTTGGGAAACAATATATATAAAAGCCTAAGCGACCGTTTTGACGGACCAGAATGATTGGTTGCTATGATGTGCACTGACCACCAGGGGGCCGACACTCAATGCAGGAGCTGCCCCAGCCCACAAGCCTTGATCACCAATGGGGCCTGTTGGCCAAACTCCTGGTCTCTCCCCCCCTACCCCCCCCCCCCTCCCCAAGCTGGGAGGCCCTGATTGCCTGATTGGGGCCGGGCCACAGGGCTAGGACAGGGAACCAGGGGTGGGTGGTGGTGGACGTGACCCCTTTCCCAGGGGGGCTGAGGGCTAGCTCCCTCCTTGGGGCGAGCAGCCAATCTCCCCGGTCCCTCTCCTGTTTCCTCCCCAGCCAGCAGGCCCTGATTGGCCTGCATTCACCCACAGAGGTGGCAGATGGCCCTTCCCCCTGGGCAGGCCCCAGGCTGGGATGGGGAACCAGGGGTGGGTGGCAGTGGACTCGGGCTGTGAGAGAAGGAGGAGAGGGGGGAGGCGGAGAACCTGATTGGCCTTTATCACCGGCTAGGTTTAGGGACCCAACCTGTGCACAAATTTTGTGCATCTGGCCAAAACCGGTTTGGCTCAGTGGATAGAGCGTCGGCCTGCGGACTGAAAGGTCCCGGGTTCGATTCGGTCAAGGGCATGTACCTGGGTTGCGGGCACATCCCCCGTGGGAGATGTGCAGGAGGCAGCTGGTCGATGTTTCTCTCCCATCGATGTTTCTAACTATCTATCTCTCTCCCTTCCTCTCTGTAAAAAATCAATAAAATATATTTAAAAAAAAATTTTGTGCATCTGGCCTCTAGTGTAATATATGAAACATGCTTTAGACCTAGAGATGTCCATCACAATGTTATTCATAAAGAATGGTATAAAATAGGATAATAGCCAAGTTAATTATGGAATAGCCACGACACAGAATACATTCATGTGATAAATATAAAAATGATGTAGCAACTTTGTACCTGCTTTAAATTTAAGCAACAAGAACACAAGGAAGGCAAATTGTTATATGTTATATTATTGAAATTGTTAAATATGTGGGGAGATGCGATGAAAAAGCATGCAAAACACCACTGGTTATGGGGTTTTGAGTTACACAAATATGTTATTTTTTTTAATTAAGAAAAAATGTGTAGGTTTATGTTGTTTTTATATTGAAAAAGAAATAATTTTATTTGATGTTACTCAGAGATTTTGAAGTAAATAAGGGAGGACTTTTATTCCCTGAACGCTTAAACTGAAAAGAAATGCTGAAAAGCCCACATTGGAGCAGCAAACTTCCAAAACACCTGAAAAAATTCCCTAGCCTTTCTGTCCAAAGCTAATGCTTCATGACATCTGTCACTGTATGAGAGACAACCTTGGGGTGGGTGTGGGAGTTAGGACTGCAGTCTCTAGAGCAGTGATGCCAAACCTTTTGAGCTTGGCGTGTCAGCATTTTGAAAAACCCTAACTTAACTCTGGTGCCATGTCACATATAGAAATTTTTTGATATTTGCAACCATAGTAAAACAAAGAGTTATATTTTTTGATATTTATTGTATATATTTAAATGCCATTTAACAAAGAAAAATCAACCAAAAAAATGAGTGTGCATGTCACCTCTGACATGCATAGCATAGGTTCGCCATCACTGCTCTAGAGCAAGACTGCCTATGCTTGCTTCTCTGTGTCTCAGTTTCCTTCTTTATACAATGCACATTCTAATAGGACCCATGTCATAGAGCTGTTATGAAGATTAAATCAGTTAATTTAGGGAAAGTCCATAGAATAGTGTTGGACAAGGAGTAAGACTCAACAAACATTGATTTTAACAACAACAACAATAATAATAACATGGGTTATGCCTATGTGGATTCTTTGTGGATCCCTTGAGGGTATCTTTATCTATAGTTACCACCTTAGCTCCTTATACATGGAAGGTCTTTAAGCAATATTGTTGCTAAGTCATTGAGCTAAAAAAAGAATGCAAGTTCTCCAAAACAAAATGAGCACCTAGGACCCTTCCCCAGGAGGGCTGGCGCCAGAGCTGAATCTCTGGGACTTTGAGGCCTCTGGCAACCCAGGAGCAGGGCAGGGTCAGAATTCCAGGTCTGCAACCTTCACAGAGGGCACGGCACCCTGCTGCTCTTGGATTCTGACCTCTCAGCCTTGCCCGGTCCTGGTTGGGAAACCAGGAGCTTTAGATGTGACCCTGACTCCTGCTGCCTAAGAACAAAGGGCAATTATGGCTCTTTTGTGAGAGGCAGTTTAAGCGGAAGCAAAGGGCTGGTTCACCAAAGGCCGACCTGATCACTGGATCAATTTCTGAAATAAATACCCTGCCCATACCCAACTTCCCTTTTGATAACAACTCAACCTTTGCCGGGAGGTCTCCAGCTCTTTCTGACACATTTCTTCAGGGATTAGGTTGATCTTTAGGGTCATTTTGGAACATCTTGTCCCCACTCCCAGGTCTGTGGTCTCCAACATAATAAACTTCACGCTCTGAGAAAATGGGCTCTGTGAACCCAACTTCAAAGCTTGGCCATGTGGATGTAACAATGGACTTGAACCAGACCTAAGGAGGGCTACCCAGCAGGCACTCCTTAACTTGGCAACTATTGTGTTCCAAGTCATTTCTGCGTCCACAGTTGAACAATGCATCTGGCAGCCCAACGAGGTCTTCTTTCAAAGCAAAGTTACTCTTGCCAGCAGTGCCAAGTAGAGGGCCCTGGGTATAAAACACTCCACTTATTTTTTTCAAAATCAAAGTATTACACTAAGTGAAAATAAAAATATTTTTTCTTTAAAAAATGTCATATAACCACACCAAAGGTAACATTTATATAAACGAGAGTTTTCCTATAATCTTAGCCCCATTATCAAAACATCAGCATCTTCTTAAGTACCTTTACTTCTGGTCTTTCTGTTTTCCTTTTTAACATAGTTGTAATAAGTATAAAAAAATGTGCCTCTCTGTTGCTTGTTTTAGTTAGCATTATAATAGGCATGAAGTTGCTGCATCATCTTTTTACCTAATATTTTAATGGCTGCAGAGCCTTCCCTAAGAATAATGTGCCATAAAAAAATGCAATCTGTTTTGGAGGAATGTTGTGCTATTATAAATAAGATTGTGATGAGATTTTTAAAATTTGTTTTGCATTTTGATAAAACTGCCATTTTTTCTCTCCCCTAAAATGAAGACTAAATTCACTGCAGTATAAGAATGTGGTTTTGGACTAAGGCAATTAAAAAATCTTCCAATAATTTATTATGAAATATTTCAAACATACAGAAAAGTTGAAAGAATTTAATATGCTGATTCAGGATGACATTTGAGCACAGATACATGTCTTTGAAGATGATGAACAGTAATTGTGCATATATGTTGGATTGTCTCCACTTAAAGAAGAATCCAGGAAGGATCTGGATGGTTCAGGAGGCAAAGGGTTCACTCTGGAAAAACAACTTCCAACACCATTCTCTTCAAGAGTGCTGAGGACTAGCAAAGACAAAAGTCCTTGCATGCAATTCAAATGTGGATTTCCCCCATTAATGGTAGCTCCTTCAGAACAGCTCAGTGCTCCAGAATTCAATTCCTCACCTTGGGGATGTAGGCAATGCTCAAGAATGCAACCAGAGGTGCAATCTCTGCCCTCAACCTGACATGGTATCTGGGATCTGAAGCAGGAGGAATTGTCCCCGACTTCCTTTTCTTCATTCCTCCATAAAAGCAAGTCAACTGTCTCTATTCCTGCTAATAACACATTTAGCAAGCACCGAGCACACTGCCAACACAAGCGTTGTCGTTTCATTCTATGGATGCAGAAACAGCCTGGGAAAGATTAAATGGTGTGATCACAGAAGAAATCAACTCATCTTGGAAGCGATCTAGCCAGGGCTAGAATTCGCTCCTCTTGACTCCGAAGTCCTGTTTTTTGTTTGTTTGTTTTTCAGCCTGGCCATGGTTTCCACTTTGCACATATAAGAAGCTGTGCTTATGTAATTTGGCACTCCTCCAGCCTTGTGTCATTTTGGACTCTGGGGCCACTCTCATTTTGTGTAAACAGAAGTGTCCTTGTCACAGCAAACCGTTGTTAGTGTGGAAACACATACCAGAAGTCAGAACCAGAAGTCACGAGAGCTCACAGAGATGGCTGCCCTCAGGACGTGAGGTTTGGGAGATGGCTTTCTATAACTGGGCAGCTTTCCCTACAGAAAAATGCCTTCTGTCCTGTGCATATTCCACAATAGCCAACTTTAGGGTTTTTTTTTTTCAGCCTCCAGAAAAGCAGGTATTCATTATGATGAATAAAGAGTGAGTGTTGGAAAACTATTGGGAAGACCTTTTCTACTGGGGCCATCTGCTTGCCCTTTGGAAAAAATCAATGAATTTGATTTTTAGACAGTCAGTTCCTTAAGCCTGAAAATATTCATTGGAATACCATGGGTGAACAAAGTCCACCCTTTCAGCCCTCATTGATTTCTCTTAGTTTGGTCAGATGCTGTCAGGTCTGGGGAAGTTTGGTGGTGAAAATTGCACCCAGGAAGGAGCTTGCATGAACCAGCAGTGCCTCCACTGCAAACAAGACAGTGTTCTAAGCAGAGGATATTTTTAAGACAACACGACTCTTCTCAGAGACAAATACAAATTCTGTAACAAAACCCACTGGACCAGTAGAAATACAATGGAGATGCCTTCATAATTTGGAACTTTATAACTTGTAAGTTAATGTTTTGTCCCAAGATTAATGATAAAAAAGCTACCCATAAATGGTTGGTTATGAAATTCATTGCCAAATTGGCCTCTTTTGGGGGCTGGTGGGTGGGGAAGTACAATCGATTCTGATGAATTAGAGAGAAGTGAACCTGGGATGATGGAGATGGGGAAAGATTCTATTAAAGGCCATATCTTGGAGGCCCACAAATTTCAGCATCTCCCAAGAGAGTGGTGTGCAATTTCACTTTTCATGGGGAAGAGTTCAGGTCCCCTAAGTACCAGTCTATCTCTCTTCACATTGCGACTTGTTAACCTCTTCCTTCAGCTAGTAGCTTCGACTTTATTTCACCCCATCATTATTTCTGTGGCCCAGACTTGCCAATGGGATATCAACATGATTTTGATGAGAATTTTATTTCATCATGAGGATTATAGGCAAATTACATGATAGCTTTCTGTTTACCAAGAAATCTCTGGCAGAGGGAAATAAAACCAGATAATCTAGGGGAGGGGGAAGGGCACTAACTTTTATTGTACCCCTCCTGAATCCAGATGCTTTGCATAGATTATCTCGGATAAATTCATTCTAGGCAATTGACAAAGAAAGGGAGACTTATGGAGGTTTAGAAAGTTATCTAAGATCTGAAGATCAGAGTTGAAAAGCAGGCAGACACAGGGCCAAAGTCTAGAATCTTTCCACTGACAAAGCACCAGCTTTAAATGCAGAATACCTGTAACCCTTAGATTAACTTCTGAGGTCTGCAGACCAGCAAGGGAAAGAGTAAGAGCACCCATCTAGTAGTGTCTTAGGGTTGGGAAGAGCCCTTGAGAGATCTTGGAAGCCTTGAATAAACCAGATTCCCAATAACTCAAGGGCAGTTTTCCTTCACCAGACTGCAGCTTCCTCTTGCTCAGACAGGAAGGACAGTCTGACAGTGAGTACAACAGGAGCCTTGCCTTCTGTTCAGGGCTGCAGCGTGAAGTTCTCACTTGGAATGATCCCAGCCCTCACCTAGCTATCAAGGTATGTAGAGCTGACTTGTAACCTTCAGCCTGTACCAGGGAATGGCCAGATGGCATCCAGGCTGATTCTGTGCCTCTGGCTGACGAATCCGCCCAGGTACAAGAGTAAACAGAGAGCTGGGGGACACCATATGTCCCTGACTCATTGTGCTTGCCAGAATCACCATAATTCTACATGGCATATGCTTTCCTGGGCCCAGGTAGGGGATGGTTCAGAGGAAATGCATCTTGAAATCGAAGGCTGAATGATTAAAAACATAAAGACATATATAGGGAGTGTGCATCTGTTAGTTATATCCTAACTGATGTTTATTTTTTAAATGTGCTTTGTTTTACATTGTACAACTTTGCTTCCTCCTTCCAGCTCTTGCCATTGCAGGCCCTCAGGGACATGGGTTGAATGGAAGTCTTGAATTCCTATTCTTTGATTACCAGTCTGGAATTTCACCTTAAATTGAAAATGAAGTTGACTGTAGTTTAAAGAATCTCCCGTTGAGATTGGGATATGGCATCCCCATAGGGTGCCAGGTTCTTTGAACCCCTTCAGAGCCTCCCACCATTCTTGTTCCTCCTACCCCCAGCAGAACCTAAAGAAGAAGGTTGGAGATAAGAGTTGTGAGTCAGCTGCTCAGGGGCTGAGAACATTGGAATGCTCCTGAGGATGGTCACTTAGCACTCATTAGGAAGATAATGGCTCATGAAGCTTCTTCTATCACCTCAGTTTCTTAATTAACCAGAGTAATGGGACTATGAGTTAGTCAAGACCAGAGTTTTAAGTGCAGGTTATGGAAGCATTGAGCTGTAGGAGTCAGATATGTCCAATTCAATTTTTTTCCACATAAAAGGGAATGAAATAATCTATCTAGGGTCTATCATCATGAGAGGTCCAAGAGGATCTAGAGCTCAAGGTCTCTCTGGCCTAGTGCTTTTCTTGAAAGATAGAATTCAGTGGGGGCTCTGGTGTTTGAATCATGTGCTGTGGGCTCCCAGAGGTGGATGTCTGTCTCACATACTGTAGACCTTCAAGCCATCACCTATGTACGTACTATAATCAGAGCCATAGGAAGCTTAATAATTATCCACAGTTGGGATAACAGTGAAAGTCATTCTAGACCAAATCTTTAATACTATCAAGAGCTATTCAGCATTCATGGCAGTATCTTACTTCCCTAGCACATCTGATCCTGAAAACATTGTGAGGTGGGTCTAATTGCCACTGAGGAAGTTGAGACTTTGGAAGACCAAAAAGGCAATTTAAGGGCCCACTGTTAACTGGACACAGATCAAATCTGAACTTGAAGATAGTTCCAAGGCTCTACTCATCGTCTTTAGAAGATAGCTCTTAGACATATGGAATTGTATGAATATAGACTGGGAATTTAATGTGTATTCTTAAATACTTTGAAAGCTCCTGCTCCAGGGCAGCAGCTCATAAATAAGGTTGGACAGAGAAGGCCAACAGCTAGTTTCCTATAATCTATTAATTATAGATTAATATACGGGCATGTTTACCTCCACTAGTTACTCCATTTTCAAGCCTCCTCCTGTGCTTCTGGTTCCTGCTGAAAAGGACATAGGCTTTCCCCGAATTTCTTTGTGTGTGTGTGTATTTTTTCCTGTAATCAAGTCTGTAGCTTTTCTTTTAAAGCCAAAATTCCAACCTAAATTTAGGAATGCTCGTAACTCTGGTCCATGATAGAGATTATTGTTTACTACTCTTTAGAAAGCTGGACTCAATCAATGGACCACCTACTTCTTAAATAGAATAAAGTTGCCTTTAAGAAACAAAAATCTTTCCAGGGTGGGAATGTCTGGGGGCAAAGTGGGGGGGTCGTCAATTGGGGAAAAAAGAGACATATATAAAACTTTAGACAAAAAAAAAGAAAGAAAAGAAACAAAATCTTAGAAAAATATCCCTTAGGAATAAAATTCCATGGGTTCTATTCCAATAGAGTGAATTTTTATCAAGAGAGGAGTTGGTGCACAAATTCAATCCAGCCTCACCAGCGTAGTTGGTGCTGGGGAGAGGTTCACATTAATAACTTACAAATGGAGGTGTCTTCACTGCAAAAGAGAGATATCTGGAAAAGAAACCAGTCTGAAAGACTTCTGCTAATATTAACCAACTGTGTTGGAGTCCCCACAGCACAGTCTCCTGCCTGACTTCTCCTTGGAACTTCCCATTTGTAGTCTCTGTGGCTATTCCACATGTACATCTCCCTCAAGGGGCACCTTCTAGCTGATGTTTTCAGTGCCTCCAACTATCCTCTGGGCACTTGCCTTTTCATTCACACCCACAATGTACCCAGACTTCCTCCTTGGGTCACCTTCCTTTTTTCCTGAGGGCTTCCTTCAGAGGAAATCAGGAATCAATGACACCCTGAGAATCTGTGAATAAATACCCAGCTTCCTAGGTGGAACAATTCTGACGTGTACCCTTTGCATCATCCAGAGGGCCCAGCAGCTGTGACAATACCCCTCCCCCAAGAGCAGTAACCTGTGCAAGTCAACATTTGTGCCTTTTCTTTTCTGTCTTACTTCCCTACTTCTCTACATTTTTTACAAGGTCACCTTCCAAAATGAATCCTTTTAGTCAGTGTTTGGGGAATCCAAATTAAGGAAACTCGGCATACTTGAATCATTTTTCTGTCCCTTCTGCTTTGTCCATCTCAGTTTATGAAAACACCTCAACAGCCCCCAAATCAGAAACCAGGAGAGTATTCTTTATTCTCTTTCCTCCACATTTGAAACTCCAACTTTCAATTGGTCACTGATTCCTACAAATTAAACCCCAAATCTTTCCAATCAGTCCTTTCTTAACTTCCAATTTTTTCTAGTTAAAACCCTCATAAAACCATGGGCAATTTTAACAGCTTTCTAACTCCTCTATATATTTAAAATGTATCCTCTCTCCCGTCAATTCTTCATAGAGTACAGTACTCATCCTTTGAAAACACACATTTGACCATGTAGTTTCCTGTAGAAACTTCTGATCTCTCACCACTACCTAGAGAAGACCCAGGCTCTGCACATATTCCCATGATCAGGCCCCTACTCTGATTGTCTCTTCTCATGCTGGGTCTCTTCTGGCAGGCCACCCACCATCCACTCTACTTGCAAGTCCCCAAATAACCCACCTTCTTTGTCAACACTGGGCTTTGTACATGCTATTTCTTGACCATAGGATACCTTTTTAATACTTTGGGCCTGATGAGTTTGTATACATGTCCAAATAACCTAATTGAAACCTGACAGACAAGTTAGAATGATCATTCTTTTTCCTTTCATACAGGTACTCTCATACGGAGTGCTGTGTATTTTCACATGCATGTGTCTTTCTTGCCACTTTGCTGAGGGTTCCTTCAGTGCAGAGAGCTTTTGGACTCTGTATTTCTTGCATATGCTGCCTAATACAAAAAGTGGGTGCTCAATAGTTGCATACCTCTGTTAGCATAGGTAGCTAAATATTAATAAAGGAAGAGAGCAAAGGGAATCAAACATTATTTAGCATAATCAACTAGGGAGTATAGTCTTGCTTCATTAGGAAGTTACAGCTTCATACACTTCCCAGGGCATCCTCTACCCCCAGACCTAATTCCCCCCAAGCAAAGCAGGAAAGATCATTACTAGGGGAGAAAGAGAAGCAGCAGGAGAAATTCCTCTTCTGGACACATTTGCAGTGAGAACCAAAATGGCAACCATAAAGGCTTGTCTCTCTAGCCTGAGAAAAGGATTGGACTGGATAAGGGACACAGAATCCAGACAGAGCTGGAAAATGGATTGGTTAGAGGGTGGGCCCAGTGCAAGCCCACAAAAGTTTGAGAAGTTGATTGGTTCGTTTGAAGAAGCACCTGGTGTGTTCCAAGCCCAAAATAATATAATCAGTCTCTCTCTCTCTCTCTCTCTCTCTCTCTCTCTCTCTCTCTATCTCTCTCTCTCTCCCACACACACCCCCCCCTCTCTGTAACACATGCTCATCCTGCTTGCTCACATGTCCTCTCCGTAGCAGCCACATGTATTTAGCAGCTGCATGCTGTGCAACACAACACCAGCCAGAGCACAACTGGGAACAGACTGCCCCAGCCAGATGTGAACAGACATGGACTGAACCAATAGCACAAAATCCCTGAACACTGGCCCTATTTCTGGGCCTAATAAAAAAAAAGGTTGAACCTTTTCCATGGCAGGAGGGACAGAGATGAGATATTGGGAACGTGGAGGCAGCCTTCTGTTTTCACACAAATAAATATCACTGTGCCACAATCTCCCATACCTGGGTCCCTGGAATGCTCTTCTTGCAACTCTGGGAAAGAACATAAATTCCACCGGCAAGACCTCCAAGTGCTTACATCAAAAGCTGGGCATCGTTTTTGACTTTCCTTTCTTTTACACCTCACATATTCAATGCATCAAGACATCCCGTTAGTGCAACCTCAAAAGTACATCTGGACCACTTCCTACCACCCCCACTGTTACCAACGTGCTCCGCCAGCACCTTGCTCCTGCATTATTGTAGGAGCCTCCTCACTGGTTCCCTTGTTGTTACCCTTTCCTGTCAACAAAATAGGCAGTCATCCTCTAAAACTAAGTGATTTAAGCCACATCCCACCTGCGCACTCACCAATGACGTGCCATTTCACTGAGATTAATGTAAAAATTCCTACATGCTCAGCCCCGTTACCCCACTGAGATCATCTCCTTCCCCACCCTGCTCATCTGCTCCAGTCCCACCAGACCAGTCCACTTAGTATGGTTAATACCCTCACTTCCTCCATGTTGCTGCACCAATATTACTTTCTTAATGAAAATACCAAGTTTACAACGGTATTTGCCCACATATCCCACACTCCTTCCCTTTCTCTTTATTTCCATAGCACCCATTGTCTTTGAGCATGCACTGAAATTCACTAAGTTATTTTTATTGCTTATCATATGTCTTTGCTCACAAGAAGATAACCGTAGCAGGGAACTGAAAGTTCTGGGAGCAGTACCTAGCATGCAGAATGTGGTCAGTAGCTTTATGCATGTGAATAAGTCAACGAGTGGGTATAATTGATTTGAAATGACCTGAGTATCACGGTAGGTATCTAAGAAGCCTTTGAAAATGGCATGCCTCAGAAGCATGGTCCCTTGTTAAAATGCCCTTTTAATTGAACAAATAATATTTGTTAATAATGTTATTAACAAATAATATTTGATAAGTATGGAGTGAACTCTAATATAGAATTAATCTGAAAAAAGTAGGCAAAATTAATTTAAATATTTAATTTAATTTAATATATCCAAACATTATGTCAGTCAGCAATCAATATAAAATTATGAATGAGATTTTTACTTGTTTTTGCATATTAAATCATCAAAACCTAACGTGTGTTTTACACTCACAGCACATCTCTGTTTGGACCCTGCAAGCTCTGAAGTACTTCATAGTTATTTAAGATTTTGAGACTGTGATTGACTGTCAGTAACGGCAATGGCAGAAAGGAAACCACGCACCAGGGGGTCTACTGTACTTGGTTCAGCTACTGGACAACTTTTATGTACGTTCAGAACCACTTGGGTATGTGAATCTACTCTTTCAATTGCAAAATGAAATCTAAATACAGAGCAACTGTATCTGAAGTGACTTTAGCATTTATATTGAGATGCACTCTAAGTGTAAAATTTACCCCAGAGTCCTAGTACTTAATATAGAAGAATGCAAAATATTTTATTACTTTTATATTGATTATATGTTGAAATTATGCTATTTTGGATGTATTGTTTTCAATAAAATGTATAATTAAAATTAACTTCACCTCTGTATTTTTACTTTGTTTATGTGTTTTCTAGAAAACAAATATATATTTATAAATAATAGCCACGCATTATATATATCAAATATATACCCACAGAGTATTCATTTTAGGTTTTCACAGAACAAAGGAAACTTCAATAAATATCAAATAATCCACATGTACAGGTTGTACTCTCTGATCATAATGAAATAAAATAAGAAATTAGTAACAACAACAAAAAAGCTTTAAACATCTCCTTGGCCCCTTGAAAGATATATTTAAAATGTACTATATAGTCACTGGGATTGAGAGAGATTTTAAAATTACAAACTATTTAAAAATAAAAGTGTCAAATGTCAACATTTGTGTCTCATAGCTAAAGTAGCATTTAAAGTTTTGCATAATTTTGAATACATATAAAAGTAAGCAAGACATATTGAAAACCAAAGACCAATGAGCATAACTAAACATATAAGGAAAAAAATAGAAAATAATAATATAATAAAACCAAAGCAACAAGAAAGAAGGACATAAGAGTGGTTGGATGGGAAATCAATGAAACAGCCCAAATCTCTACTAAAATGAGATTTTTTTAAAAAAAATTATCTTAGAGAGATGAAGGGGGAGAGAGAGAGAGAGAGAGAGAGAGAGAGAGAGAGAGATCTGTTGCCTCCTATATGTGCCGTGACCAGGGATTGAACCTGCATCCTGGCTATGAGCTCTTATCAGGAATCAAACCCGCCACCTTTTGGTATACTGGATGATGCTTCAACCAACCAAAAAGATTGGCTAAAATCAATTCTTTAATAACTAGAGGCCTGGTGCACAAAATTCGTGCATAGAGGAGGGGTCCCCTCAGCCCAGCCTGCACCCTCTCCAATCCGGGACCCCTTGGGGGACATTCCTCTCACAATTCTGGACTATTGGCTCCTAATTGCTCACCTCCCTGCCAGCCTGGTCACTCCTACCTGCCCCTGCCGCCAGCCTGGTCGCCTCTTACTGTCCCCCTGCTGGCCTGGTCACCCCATGCAGCCTGCTGTTCAGTTGTTTGGTCGGCCCCACTAACCCCTGCCAGCCTGGTCATCCCACGCAGCCTGCTTGTTCAGTTGTTTGGTCCTCCCTCACTAACCCCCCCTGCTGGCCTGATCATAGGCGGCCACCTTGTGAGGGTGTTAGGGTTAATTTGTATATTACCTCTTTATATATAGGATTGGCATGATAAAGGTGGGCATGAAATTCTGTTCACTCATACACTTTAAGACTAGATTAAATGGACAATGGCACAAGAAAAATAGTAGTCCTTGACTGAAAGAATCAAAGGAAAGAAGCTGATATGAATCAAAGATAGTACTTCCACTCCCCAAAACATGCCTGTCAGCACAGATGGCACCATGCACACCTTATGGGATCTACATATATGTCCCACACTGCATATGAAACACACGCTGGGGTGTCTATATGAGTTTGGGAGCCAGAACACAGACAGGGGAGCAAGGTGAAATAATAATATAAAGTAAATTAAGAGGGGCCATGTGTGAACATGATGTGCCTGAGTATTATTATTATTTCAATTCTTTGCACTTGAGAAGATATATAACATTCCTTTCAAATAATTTTTGGGCAACCTTCACAGCCAATGCTTTTATCCTTCTTTCTTGAATGAAAAAAATATGGTAATGCAATATTTGAGTGTGTCACTTCCCAATGGTTTCTCCTGTTTTGTAGTTTCCAACAGCAAAGCTCTTTAGAATTGAAATGGCTTTTAATTCCCCAGGATATAGTTTCAGTGCCTAGATGTTTACTAAATCAGTAGTGCTTAGCTGCTACTGATTGATTCTACATGATAATACCTGATGCTAGCCTAGGTGTGTGTGTGTGTGTGTGTGTGAGAGAGAGAGAGAGAGAGAGAGAGAGAGAGAGAGAGAGAGAGGTGTGTTAAGGAGGGATACATTTCCTTGGCTTCTTTGCTTCTGTAGATGCAATAAAAAACTAATTTTAGGGTTTATCTGCTGGGCACAACATCTTAATTTCATAGCTGGAAATGATTTAATTTAGGCATTGGAGGCTGGGGTGAGCCATGCAGAGGCACCTGAATGGTCTGAAATAACCAATTGATCAAGACATCGCTTTTCCCTAACATATCCAGGTAATGGCCATACCTCCTTTTGCATTGGGCCTGTAGGCCCCCTCCATGTCAGTTCTATGCCCTCTTCCTTTGTCTGCAAACAGAGGAGAGGGGCAGTAGGTTGGAGTCCCAGACTCGGTTGGCCTCCAGGTATGTTTCCATTGGTCGCAAGGGCCAGGCTGAGCTTGATTTGCTTCGGTACATAAAGATAAGAAGCTAAGGGCCCCTTCCGAAAGCAAACACCTTTAATTTGCACCACCACCTCGCTGTGATTCAGCGGATGGAATTTATGAGGGTGTTAACCCTTTTCCACAAAAGTAGCAAATGAGTCAGTCCTAATAGGAAATAGAAATCCACAGCAGACTCTCTGAAGCCCACGGGAAACTTCACTGAGAGGGCTGCCACGCCTCCAGAGTGTCCCCCACAAGTAAGAGTACAGAGTGGCCCAGATCTTTTAAGGAGAAGCAACTCTACCAGCAAAACAAGTCTTTGCATGTGCCAAGTCCTGCTGACCCCTCTCAGCAGCGGGAATTCAGACAAAACTTCAGGAATGCTTTGCGGGGCGGCTATGGTGCATTCAAAGCAGAAAAATGGCCTTAATCTTTGCAAAACCAACAAAGATAAGCAATAGCTTTAGCTGGGTTGAAATTAGCCAACGCGCTGCTACACAATGTCCTTGGGCCTATTATCCAGGCTCTGACCGCCGAATGGCACTGCTCAAGTATGCTGGCAATGTTTAACAAACCATCTGTCTTGTACCTGTTCCCGCTGAACAGGAGCCTTTGTCTGAGCCAGGGCCCCATCCAGCATGTCTGCTGTCTGCTCAGCAGCCAGGGAAATCTCCTCGCCGCGTTGTATTCATTTCACAGGTCTCTCGATGACGGTTTGTCCTCCACCGAGCGGCTGCTGCTGGAACCTCAGTTTTGAAAAGGGGGGTGTGGATCTGTCTCAGTCTGTCTGTTACTTCACACACCACCATGGTGTCAAAGCCTTCCTTGCTTATTTGATTTCCCCCCTGATTTTTCTTCTTTGAAGAGGAATTCCAACATTCATTCAAAAGGAACTCCTGATGATTCTATTTTTTATCTTGGTTATTTGTTCTTACATTAGAACCCCCTCACTCTTTCATATACTAGTATATTCTTTTTATTCCTCAGTAAAATATTTTCTGCTTAAATATCACACTTTCAGGAGTTTACTGATTGGCACATAATTATTAGGCTAACTCATTTGAACTTAATGCTTTCATGGGTCTAAACCAGTCAGATATTGGCATTTTTATATGGTTCAACATATGTAAAATTGCCCATTTTGTTTTACAGCACAGGCGTGAGAAGATAACTAATCCAAATCATGGTTTTCATTTTATAAAAAAAAATACTGATAAAGCAAATTTTTCTTTTCAGAATTTATTTCTCCTGCTCTGCCTCCCCCTGCTCAGAAGTAAAATGTTCCCATCTTCTTTTTCCAGGTGCCACAATATTCATATAATTATGACCACCAGGCACACCTTCACATTGGCAATGGAGGGACTCCCCTTAGACGTCAGAGCCATCCTTGAAACTCACCCATCAGGCCCTGACACCAGCAGACCAGAGACCGAGGCCTGGACGACAGTCACCACCCAGCTGCCCTATCCCTGGCTCTCACTTGGACTCTCCAGACAAGAGATTCTCATCTATCAAAGGGACTACATTTGATGAGACAAACACTGGGTTAGATGCATCGGGGACTCAAAATGCAAGAGTATAAAGCTGAGAACAGCTCTGTGCTTATAGTTCTTTGAATATAGGTTTACAGTTGTGAGTACATAAAATACAGAGTTAATAAAGCTATTGTAATAACCTATTGCATGTCTTTTTCCATACTAACAACCCTAAAATCCCTTTTATCTGCCCCTGTGCGTGTCTGCTTCTGCATCCTATCACAGGAATTTTGGTTACATTTACTTCATCATTATCATTCCCACAGGCACAACCTCAGCACAGTTTGTCTTTAGAGCAGATATACCTCATAAAGATATTCAGATACCTATGCTGTCTTTCCAGAAGAAAATTGGAAAACGAGACAGTCACCATTAATACAGTAGCACAACAAATTTTGACCTTAAATTTAAAATTTCAGTGAAGCCAGGGAGAAAAGCAGAGATAGAGGATGGGGAAATCTCTTAAGATTTTAACTCTCAGAGTTTCTAGGCAAAGGAAACCAATGTGGGAGTGTTCTGCTTGATTGGTGGCCTCATTGGAGACTGGAGGAAAGAGATATTTCTTCATATTTTTAATCTCTTCTTTCAATTTCCGTATACATAATATGTTTTATAAGGTAACCTAATATTAAATTCATGTTGTATTAATACATTTTATTGTTTTTAATTTTTATTATTTGATTGATTTTAGAAAGAGAAGAAGGGAAGGAGGTAGAGAGAGAGAGAAACATCAAATTTTTTGTTCTACTTACTTATGCCTTTATTTGTTGAATCTTGTATGTGCCCTGACCAAGGTTCAAACTGCACCTTGGCATACTGGATGATGCTTTAACCAACTGAGCTACCTGGCCAGGATATATTAATATGTTTAGTTACAATATATGTTGTTTATTAAACAATCATATAGCTTTTATAATATATAAACATGAATACAACTAGAGGCCTGATGCATGAAGATTTGTGCAAGAATGGGCCTTCCTTCCCCTGGCTGCCGGCACCACCTTCGCTCCAGCCGGAGCTGCCTTTCTGCCTTCACTCGGCCCAGAGCCGACTTTTTGCCTTGTTCAGGCCTGGAGCCGCCTTTCTGCCTTCCCATGCTGCCCAGAGGCCTGGAGCAGCTGGGGCAGTACGGAATGCCTGCGTCATCACCATGGTGATGACGCAAGCATCCTGCCCCGCCCTGGCAGCTTGGGCAACTGTCTATGCAAATTAACCCACCATCTTTGCTGGGTTAATTTGCATACTCACTCCTGATTGGCTGGTGGGTGTTGCAAAGGTATGGTCAATTTGCATCTTTCTCTTTTATTAGTGTAGATTATAGATAAATAATTATAGGTAATTTATTCATGAATATTTTCATTCATCTGACATCTGGACTGCTTCCACCTCTAGGCTATGGTGAACAATACTGCTGTGGACATGGGTGTACATGTGTTTGTTTGAATCCCTGTTTTCTGTTCTTTTGGAGTGGAATTGTTTTGTAGTATAGTAATTCTATGGTAAATTCCTGAGGGACCACCAAACTGCTTCCATAGGAGCCACACCCTTCTTCTTGCCCACCAACATGTACAAGTTCCAATTTCTTACCTCTACCTCAACATTTATATTCCTTTTTCTAAAAAAAAACATATGGCCCGCTCAGTGGGTGTGAAGTGGTATCTCACTGTGCTTTTGATTTGCACATTCCAGGAGTCATTCTTTGTTTATCGGACCTTTGGAATGAACATCAAGGACAAGGGTATGCATGCACTCTCTGCTAATTGTCAGGCCCAATCTGTGGGGCCCTCCACAGATGCTCCTGACATCTCTTGAAAGCTACCATATGCTGCAAGTTCTGATACCTCAATGGGGTCCTTCTTCCTCAAGGATATCATTGCCACAGAGGGCAGTAGGGATAGGAGGGGCAGGTGTGTATCTGATAGTAAGGAGAATAAAAAAGAGGTCTTAACTCCAGGCAGAGGGAGTGAGGCCCTGAGTCCAGAGACCAGGGATGGCCAGGCTTTGGGAAGTCAGGGGAAAGAGCATATTTCCGGGTAGATGATCCCATAGTGGGCCAGATTCCTGAAGCCTTAACTGAACCGGAGAGGCACAGAGTGTGTTCTGAGTACCCAGGTCAGGAGGACATCCTGATGCAAGAGCAGGCAGGAAGCCACAGAACACAGCAAGATCTTGAATATGGGAGGAGCAGATGGGAAGTGTAGGGTCAATACAGAGATCTTGGGGTCCAAAATACATGGCAGATTTACAAAAAACAAATTCCAGAGCAATCCTTGCCTGTGAGCCTGCAACCATCCCTCCTCTGCCTTGAGTTTGATGATGGTTCTCATCTTGGTTGCATATTAGAATCACCTGAGGAGCTTTAAAGCCTCCCAATGGCCAGGCCAATGAAATCAGGCTCACTTGTGTGTAAGACCCAGCGTCAGTCAGTATCTTAATGTTCTCCTGGTGACTCCAAAGGACAGCCAAGGATAAGGCAAGTAGATTTTTAAGTTTAAAATCATAGATTTAAAAAGTAGACTTTATTAGATCTTTTTAAATTATTATAAAACAAGCAAAGGCATACTATAGAAGTTTGGATGAAATGAAGATGTTGACAGAAGAGATCACCTGCAGCCTCCTGGCCTTCTGGCTGCTGTAGATGATGCAGCCTGGGCCCAATTTGGGGCTTCGTTCTTGGAACGGTGCATGAGGGCTAGCAGCCAGAGCAGGGCTGTGCTATGGGGGACACACAGGATGCGATGTATTTTCTGGGTTCCCAGAGCGGTAGCAGACCCGGCGAAGGCTGCACTCAATAAATGTGTGTAGGATGACTGAATGGAGGCAGGAAGGCATGAATTCATGAAAAGCAGTTCGAGACACGGTCCCTGCCCTCTAGGAACTTACAAAAGGGCAGCTGAATAGGCATTACAATGACAATAATTGGGTGGCAATAATAGTCACTGCATCAGTGACTCTGTGTGTCTGTGCACGCAGCCCTGCAGCCAGGGAAACCAGGGGAGAGTTTTTGAAAACTCTGTTTGGTAGCTATGGCTTCTCTTATCTTTATTAATGTCCTGCAAGGCACTGACACACTGCCCTGTCTTGATAAAACAGGTAAACAGGAGCGGAGCAAAACCCAATAAAGCAGATTGCCAGTGGCACCCAGGGCCCACCTGGGTGGTCACACAGAGGTCAGTGAGGGAGGAGGAAACTGCCTCTCCGATGGGAGTTATTCTGTTGATTGTTTGCTTCTTTTCTTGTTTGCTAAAAGTTTCCTAAGTTCTCAGCCTGCAGATAAATTAAGTTGATAAGCCAAGCGCTCCTTGCCAATTACAGCTTCCTCCTCTGAAACAGTAGGGGTGATGCAAAGAACACTTCCAGGCCATGAGGGAGCTGGAGGCTTGTCTTGTTGTCAATGATCTCTATGACCTTAAAAATAACCATAACTTTCCTCACTGCAAAGCAGGCAGCAGTTTCTGTTCTGCTTTCCTTGGCTGGTGGTTGTACAAATTCAGCGAGATAGAATTACTGATCCAAAAGGCACCTTTTACTCCTTAGGTGTTTTTAGACCCTGTTAATTATAGGGCTAAGGGTCCCCCAGGTCCCTCGGGCACAGAGTAGGCCACAGGCTGGGTGTAGTGACTCACTGGGCTGCAGTCATGACCACTGCTGGCTCTTATATGCTGGGGGATGTAGGCAGCCACCAGTCGCCGGTAGGTACTAGATTTCTACAAGAATACCAAAGAGCCATTTACACATGCAACTTTATTAGCCACTGCTGCTATTTTAATTTTTCCTCTTTTCCATCTATTACTCCCAGCTACTCTTCTTTTCTGTTCAGAGAGGAAAATGGCCTTTTCCCTCATGGCTCATTCCCCTTTTTAAAATTTGTTTGTTTTGTTTTTAAAACCCAGATTAAAATGTGTTTGGGTGGCTTTAAATGGCTGACAAGTTGGTGATGAAACTGAGGTGAAGACCTTGAACCCTGACTGCCAGACTAGGTCCCTTCCATGGAAAAGTATTGCTGAATTGTTTACTCTGAGCCTCCGGAGTGACTGTCACCCCGTGCTGTAAGATCTGGTGTTGGGCTGGCAGGGGCTGGATTGCAACTAGCTTGTCTCTATGCCATTTGAAAAGCTGGTATCTCAATTAGCTTTGAAATTTTAAATTTTATACCATTTTAAGATTTTATTTATTTTTCTATGTACTTTTATTTCAAAAATGAATTAGAAATCCTGACATGTTTCTGAACTTCTTGAGAGGAGAGAAGTAGTAGAATAAAATAGAAATCTTATTGGACCTAGAGAGAGAAGATATTATACTTATCTTAGCTCTGCTGATAAATTGGGCCATGACTTACTAATTCCTCTCTTTGGGCCTCATTTTTCTTATCTGTAGAATGGGAAGGTTGGACTGTTTCTGAGTACTTAAACTAAATAATAATAATAATAATAATAATAATAATAATAATGCTCCTGGAGATATCCAACATGGCAAAGAAGGTGGAGCTGCATTCACCTCCAATGATCACATAAAAATTACAAATAATTTGTAGAAAAATTAACCTAGATGATCATCTGAAGACTAATTGAATAGAAGTCTTATAACTACAAATATGCAGAAGAAGCCATATCAAGACTGGTAGGAAGGGCAGAGATGCAAAATAGGCTGGCTTTGCTCCCACATTGAGAATCAGAAGGGATATCTCAGTTGCAGAGGTCTCCTTGAAGAGTGAGGTGGTCTCAACATCACACTGAGATTCCCAGTCCAGACCACCAGTGCTGGGAAGAGGAGTCCACAAAGCACCTGGCTGTGAAAATCAGTGGGATTCCATTTGCCTGGGTGAGACAGAGGCTGTTAGAAGCCCAGCATCCTCTTAAAGGGACAATCCACTCTCACTAGCAGTCACTCAACCTGGGCTCCAGGGGAGGAATGGCAGCTCTAAGGGAGTTGGAGACATACATGGGGAGACTGAATTGTGTGACATTAGGGAGAGGGCTGGAGGGACAGCCACCAATATCCCTGTGCTGAGTTCCACTCTCACACCACCAATGGATGCCATGGTGGGTTGAGCATTATCCCACCATGGTATCAACCTGGAGAGATGCACTAGCTCTACCATCCCAACTCCCTGTGGCCCTACCTACCCAGCTTGCACAGGCCTGTGGGCTCTGCCTGTGGAGACCAGCCTGAGCCCTTATTGCATTCTTTTATAAAATACCCTCAAGGAGTAATGGACAAGCTCAGGGGGTGCCAGAGAAACACAGGGAGAGACTGAGTTGTGTAGTTTTAGAGTGAGGGCCATCTTCTCACATGCTCGATGGGTGACAACATTCCTGTCCTGAGCTCTCCCTCTCCATGGCCAGATCTTAATCTCTCTATCCTGAAGAAATATGTTGGCTAACCTCTGAGACTCCACCTCACTCACTGCAGAAGTCCGAAGGCCTCAGGTGGATGGTGGCTGACCTCTGTGCACCCAGAGACTTCAACTGGTGCCGAGTTTGAATCTGTATAAACCAAATGAACACCACTCTCCCTGAGTACCTACCTCATGCAATTTGTGTACTGTGTGAGGCTCTTTCAGTAGTTGAGCATAATGGGCAGATGACAGGCAATGATGGGTCTCAGGGCAATTTGGCATTTGGCTGACATGCCCTAAGCCCAGTTTTGATGATCATCTGAAGACTAACTGAATAGAAGTTTTATAGCTACAGATATACAGAAGAAGATATTGTTCCAAATTGCTTCCAAAACATTCATATCATAGGGTACCAGAAGATAACTGAGATATTCCTTCTGATTCTCAATGTTGGAACAAAGCCAGCCCATTTTGCATCTCGGCCCTTCCTACCAGTCTTGACATGGCTTCTTCTGTATATCTGTAGTTATAAGACTTCTATTCAGTTAGTCTTCAGATGATCATCTAGGTTAATTTTTCTCCATCTGCATTTTGAGAGAGTCCCAAACAAGATGAACTCAAAGGGACCCACATTAAGGTCAAAGACAAAGAGGGACTTGTAAAAGCAGCATGAGAAATACAGATAGTTACCTATAAAATAACTCCCCTAAGAGTGTCAGCTGATTTCTAAACAGAGACTTCTCAGGCCAGAAGGGATTACAAAAAATATTCAAAGTAATGAAAAGCAGGGACTTATAACCAAGACTAATCTAACCATCAAGGCTAATATTTAAATTTGAAGGTGAAATAAAAAGCTTCCCAGACAATAAAAAGATGAAGGAGTTCATCATCACCAAACCAATATTACTGAAAATGTTAAAGGGACTTCTTTAAGAAGAAAGAAAATTTAAAAAGAGGAACATAAATATGAATAATAAAAATGCAATAAATACCTATCAGGATTCACTTTAATATTAAATGAATTAAAGGCTTCAATTAAAAGAAATAGGGGTAGCTGAATAGATAAAAATAAAGATTCATATATATGCTATCTACAAGATTCAAAGTCACTTATAAACTGGAAGTTAAAGGATGGAAAAAGATATTTCATGCAAATGTAAACAAACAAACAAACAAAAAAGGCTGGGGTAGGAATATCAGACAAAATACACTTTATTTATTTTATCCTTACCTGAGGATATGTTTATTAATTTTAGAGAGAGGAAGTAAGAGAGGGGGTGGAGAGAAACATCAATATGAGAAAGAAACATTGATCAGTTGCTTACCATACATACCTCGACCAGGGATCAAGCACACAACCTAGGTATGTGCCCTAATTAGGAATCAAAACAGTAACCTTTTGGTGTACAGGACAATACTCCAACCGAGTGACCTGGCCAGGGCAGACGAAATACACTTTAAAACAAAGGCTACAATTAGAAACAAACAAGGACATTACACAATGATAAAGAGAATATAACACTTTTAATCCTTTATGCACTCAACACAGGAGCACCTAAATATGTAAAGCAAATGTTGATGGACATAAAGGGAGAGATTGACAGTAATACAGTCATAGTAAGGGTCTTTAATACCTCATGACATCAATCAATAGATCTTCCAGATGGCCATTAGACATATGAAAAGATGCTCAGTGTCAGTAATTATCAGAGAAATGTGAATTAAAACCACAATGAGATATCATTTCACTCCTGTTAGATTGGCTATCATCAATAAATCAACAAACAAGTGTTGGCGAGGATGTGGAGAAAAGGGAATCCTCATTCACAGTTAGTGGAAATGTAAACTGGTGCAGCTACTATGGAAAACATCATGGACAGTCCTCAAAAAATTAAAAATGAAACTGCTTATAACCCAGCAATTCCACTTCTGAGGATATAGCCAAAAAAAAAACACACCTCAAAACGCAATTGGAAAGGATATGTGCACCCTCATGTTCACTGTAGCATTATTTATAATAGCTAAGATATGGAAGCAACTCAGGGCCCAAGACTGACAAGTAGATAAAAAAGCTGTGCTACATATATACAATGGAATATTACCTGGCCATAAAAACGAATGTATTTTTACCATTTGCAACAAAGTGGATGAACCTAGAGGGTATCATCCTAAGTGAAATAAGTGAGACAGAAAGACAAATACCATACAATTTCACATATAACTGAAATCTGAAAAGTGAGACAGAAAGACACATACCATACAATTTCACATATAACTGAAATCTAAAAAACAAAATAAACAAAACTGAAACAGACTCATTCCTAGGTACAGAAAAGAGACTGATGGTTGTCAGAAGGGAAGGTGTCAAAATAGTCACTCAATATAGGGAATGTAGTCAATAATATTGTAATAACTACATATGGTGCCAGGTGGATACTGGAAATATCTTGGTGATCACTTTGTAAAGAGTATGAATGTTTAACCACTATCCTGCACACATAAAACTAACACAAAATAATAAGTGTAATTGAAATATAAAATTTTAAAAAAATGCTCCTATTTTCAAAGAAATTATTATGCATAGACCTCGATGAATACAAGCCAAAACACAGAGCTGTTATTAGTTTAATAACTAGCTGGCATACTAGCTCTTACTTTATATTTATAACATTTGCTCATTATAAGAGAATAAATATGATTATTTTATGGTTACCATATAAACTTAGCTTTTATTATATAAAAAGTTAAATTTGGGGTTCTAGACCACAATTGCAAATCATGTCAGCTTCAGCAAACAGTTTTGAAAACCAATGTTATTGGTTTCATGGTCTGTATAAAATTTTTATTTGCAGCACGGAGCAGTTGCAAGTGATACCTTTTCGAAGATCCATCTGCCTGCAATCTCGGTGTTCCTGAGTTCAGGAATGGACAGCAGAAGCTGCATTCTGTAGTTGCCCCCAACCTGTCTTCATGTGGAGGGGTCTCCAGTATGCTCCATCTCAGTGGAGTGTGCATTCTATTTGCATCTCCAGTTTCAAAATTATTTCTAGACAATATAAATAATAATATGGAAAAAAATCCAAGCAAATGTTTTCTGGCCCCTAAAACACATCCCAGGAAAGCAAAATAAACAAAATTTTAAAACCTGAGCTGTCCTCAGTAGTTGGTCTAGACAGCAAACATCTATATGGAAAAATGAAAATATTTTGACACTGTACTTTACATTAACTGTGAAGCATTAAGAAAATAAACTGTTGGCTTCTTTTTTACTTTATTTTATTTTTTAAATTTATTTATTATCTAACATTTTACATATGTCTCCTTTCCCCCCCGATCGACACCCTCCCAGCCATTCCCACCCAGGGCAAGCCCCCACCACCCCAGTGTCTGTGTCCATTGGTTGGCTTCTTTTGTAATCCTGCATTCAGTAGGTAACGTAATGCAGCCCTGTGGGTCCATTTCTGACAGGAGGCCCTCAGAGTCTTCAACAAATCAGTGCAGAATCAATTTCATTTTCTATTCCCTTCCTCTAGACCAGCGGTTCTCAACTGGTGGGTCTCGACCCCTTTGGGGGTCGAACGACCCTTTCACAAGGGTTGCCTAAGACCATCGGAAAACACATATATAATTACATATTGTTTTTGTGATTAATCACTATGCTTTAATTATGTTCAATTTGTAACAATGAAATTGGGGGTCACCACAACATGAGGAATTGTATTAAAGGGTCGCGGCATTAGGAAGGTTGAGAACCACTGCACCCTCAGTCTCTGCCCTCATGCTACCAGGAAAAGAAAACTTTGATCAGATAGCTTGATTGGGCATTCTCACCCAAGATGACCAGAATCATGTGCTTGGCCCCCAGAACACTCTGCTCGCTGATGTTGCCACTCTCTTGCCCCCTGTAATGCCTACTTAGGAACACTTCTGTTTTCTGTCATTGGAACAGAGAGCATCATCTGGTTTTGAGACTATGAATGGTATTACATCATATGCACATAACACCCAGGCAGGTTGTGCTTATGCTCAGCTGCCATCCCACTAGGCAAGAGGGGCTGCAGCTCTGCTGCTCCGTTAGCATTCCTTCCCGTGTGGTCCTGCCTTCTATAGTGATCTTATTTCCCTCCACTCTCCTGTACAAGGTTGAGCAAACCAAACTCTTGTTTCCCCAAATATGTGGTGCCCCTCTTCACACTCTGTGCCCCCACTGGTGTCATTCTCTCGGCCTGGGGCTCCTTTCCAGGCCTCGGTGCCTCCTCTCCCTTTAGAATTTTGTTTACACCCCACGTGGCATCTGCTCTCAGCAGCACTCACACTGCCCTGTGAGGGCCACCTTGTGGCTTTATCCCACTGGACACTTTTGGATGTCTCTTCAGTCATCACATCAAGCAGATACAGGATAATCAATTGTTGGCTGTTAAATTCAAAATGGGAATTTCAAAGGCTTCCTTAGTTCCCTGCAAGCTTTGAGTAGAGGTTTCCTCAAGCTGCTCCCACTCCCACCTACTACATAACAAAGGAGAAGAATGACTTCTTTGTTCTCTGGGGCAAACTTTTAAAAATCTTGCTCAGCCTGCCCCCTATAAAAGGCTTATCTTCACTGCTGGTAGGAAACAGTTTTATTCCTTCCTGTTTGCTGTTCCTTGCTCCTCAAGTCCCCTCAATGTAGGTCCCTCCCTGGCACCAGGTAAGGTCACCCTCGAGTGTTGGAGCCCATCTGTCATCTGACACGCTATCTTTACAGCCAGGAAAGGTTGGGTGTGGCCACCCAGACTCTGATGTTGCTTCTAGAAACACCTCACGAATCCACCTCCTTACCTCCCAGGTGAGGTATCTTCTTGATCATTTGATTTTGCAGCTCCCTTCATTTTCCATTGGCTATCTTTTTCCAACACTTTATATTTAGAGTTAATTTATGGTAATTATTATTTTAGAATTTTGCAACAGCCTTTGACATTTACTAAGACCTGCACAGGTGTCAGATATCATCACTGGCTGTGGGAAGTGGCAGACTTGGGCTTCAGTCATCAGTTGTTTTGTCATGGTTGATCACCTTGAAGGTTTCAGAAAATAAGGAGATAAGATATGTCTTTGCTGTCTCGTGAAAGGATTCCTGCATTTTGAAAAGTGTAGTGACAACTCAAGATAAAGCTTTCTATTATAAAAGCTTTTCTGGCTTGTGTGGCTCAGTTGGTTGAGCGTCATCCCCTCCACCAAAAAGTTAAAGGTTTGATTCCCCAAGTCAGTCACGTGCCTGGGTTTCAGGCTCTATCCCCAGTAGGGGGCATCCAGGAGGCCGCCCATCGATGTTTTGCTTTCACATTGATATTTTTCTCTATCTCCCTCTCCCTTCCTCTCTCTCTAAAAATAAACTTTAAAAAATCTTTAAAAAATAAAATGTTTTTTATACCCTTGGCCTCCCACAATGTTCTTTTCTCTCTTTCCATTTTATGGTCACGGGAAGCCTGAAGTAAGAGTGAAGCCTGAAGTAAGAGTGCCTCAGGGATGTTGCATAAGACCAGAAGCAGGGATACAGTGAATGTTAGTGTCAAAGGATTTACCAGCCAGTCCACCTAAGAAGACGAGCACAATCCCCACAGAAGAGGGACCATGATGGAGGAGTTTGGGGAAATCTATAGGAAGCTATTTCCTGTGTGTATGTACAACTTTGGGTGTCCAATTCAGTTCTTGGTAAGCAGGGCTGAGGGTGTGAAAGGTGAGCTGGACACAGAGCAGAGGAAAACCCCAGGGAACACTTGTACCTCCTTCTGTCCATCATTGGATCCAACCCTTTAGCAATCTTCTGAGAATAAAGGTCATTGCTTTGCTTCTACAGCCCAAACCTTGTGCAAATTCCTCTAACTCAGAACAATACTGGAGAGAGGATTCTGGAGAATATAATTCCCAGCTAAACCAAGTTGACACAGCACATACCGTCACACATGTGTTAAAACTGGAAAATTGCTTGGTCTAAGCAGCAGAGATGGGGTAGATATCAAGGCCATTGCTGAGAGAAGCCACAGGATGAGGAGAGAATATGGTGCAGAGCATCAGCTGGGCATACAGCCAAGCAGGATGGGAAGAGGAGTGAGACTGGGTCAGAGAGGACAGTGCAAAGCTAAGGCCATGAAAGTATGTCTTCACCTTTGATGACTAGGGCACATGGAGGGCTGCTGATGAGGGTGATAGTTTGAAGACAAATGCCTTGAGCTGACTGCAGGTGGTTTCTATTGTGAGACAAATCAATGCTTTTCTGGGGAGTGGTTACAGAAGGATTCCCCTGGGAATGGAAGATCTCTAAATATCCCATTTTTCTACTCCCCACACTTTATGCCCTTGGTAGATACATCTGAACCATAGACATCTACCTCCCAACTTGTTGTGAAGATTAACTAAGACACATAGATGGCATTTATTGGTGGCTAGTATGATTATGCCTATTATTTTTAGGTGGTTAAAGAGAAAAGGTTGGTGACTTTCCCAAAACACTGGCCACTGGAAAAACTGAAAGTCAAACCCATGTGTCCTGATTCAAAGTCCAGTGTGTTGTTCATTTCACCTGGTAACAGGGTGGCAGCAATTGTGTTCTGTCTTATACCAAAATAACAATGTAGTCACTCCATTTATAGAGCATGCTTTTGGAGTTGGTTTTCTGCTGTTGAGAATGGATTACCGTGATCTTGTCCATATTTTTTCATAATGCCCTTTACAAATTGGCCAATGATAGCACCCATGCAAGTGACAGTGAAAGACAGCTTCTTCTGGCTGAGTGAGCTTTCAAGCCCAAGCCTATAGCCAAGTCTCCTGGGCTGATTGACCCTAAGAGGGGAGCATCAGGGCCCAGGGTCAATGTTTTGGTGGCTAGTGATGAAGAGAAGCAACAAGGCTCCAAACAGGGGATAAAGGGGAAGGATTGTTCATGGCACAGAAGAAAAATAGCAGCCATTTCCAGGATGGTATAAGAAGACTTATAGTTTGGGGCTTCCCTACATCGTCTCTGCACACCTTCTCAGCCTCTTTACATTCCCCCTTTTCTGAAGTATCCCCTGTCTGAGTATTCTATGCACTCTTGCTTTACTGACCACTCTGATCACAAAGGAAACATTTTCATGTCAAGGTCTTAGAGAAAGGCAAACTTTTTGTGGGTAGAACAGACAGCTATTGGTATAGGACAAAGATGTTACACTGAGGTGATTAAATTTTAAATTTTTCTAGAATTGCTCTGGGTTTCCTTCAATGGCGAGGATGACCCTTTCAGGTACCAGGACTGTCAGGTGGAGGGGAAGGCAGAAGTATAGCTGGGGCTTCATGAAGGTCACCGTTGAGCTGCAGAAGGCTGTAGAATTTGGTAAAAAATGCATCTTCAGCTTTACTTTCTCTGCTGTTCTCACAGGAAATCTTTTGACAAGGGAGGAAGCTGGGATGGGCACCGAGAAAGGGATTCAGGTCTGTGGGCTGTTCCAGATGAAAGCTGCTATTTGTAGAGGAAATTGTGTTCTTAGAAGCAAGTAGTCCATTGGATAGCTATTTGGGGGCCCTTGATATAAAAAAGGCAAGAGAAAAAGCTTTGCCTGTGAAAACAGCATTAGCAAAACATCTGCTGAGCACGCAGAGGGCTCCCGGTCCCTGGTAGAGGTGGGGGACAAGAAGGTCAGTAAACAAGATCCGAAGCAGGTGTGTTCCAAGCAGCCCGTGTTGTCTCATGTCTCTACCCACACCACCCAGGTTCTAAATGAGGACAAGTAGGCCACGTGGGAAAGGCAGCTGCTGCTATCAAGAGGGTGAGGTGCCCATCAGATTACCCAAGCACAACACCTGTGACCTTGCTCTAAAGAAGAGAAAGGTTATGAACCATCATCATTGGGAGCTTTCTGCAGCTGAGGACACAAGATGGCAAGATGAGTGCTGGGGGGGCCCCCTATTTGCAGGCAGGTGTTTCTTGGAAATCCTCTCAGCGTTTCATTACCGGAGCCATCTGCCTGTGAAATCATTACTCATGCTGGGGAGAGTGTCTGAGGCTTTAACTCTACTTGCGTGACCAACAGCCATCTATTCCACTTTGGGATAAAGGAACTTCCACTGTGTCATGCCTGGGACACTTAGTCAATGGAAGAACAACCTCTCTTCACTACAACAGCTGAGAAAAAGAACAAAAACTGTTTCTGATACTTGTGGACAGATTTTCATATTCCAAAACACAGTCACATCCATTACCCCATTTCACAGCACCCCTATTCAGTTGCGATCATTGTCATCACTGAACAGATGAGAAGTTGAGGTTCAGAGATGTACGCTGAGCTCATGTGTGGAGTGGTCCAGGGAACTGGCCCCAGAGTTAGAGCTCCACTCAGCTCACATTGTGGCTGGGTAATGCTGAGCAGTCCTCATCTCTGAGACTGTTTCCTTGTCTGTCGAATGGAGGTGATAGTCACACCTATTTCATGGACTCTTTTGAGCTTTAAGAATTAAGTGTGAAGTTTATAGAGTAATGGTTGGCACCAATAAGAGCTCAATAAATAAATATTAGCAGTTTCTATTCTCAGTATCTCCTTCATGCTTTCCTATCAGGGTTTCCAAGGTCACTGAGGTCTCCATTATGTCACCTCTACCCCTTCTCACTTGAATGAACCTATATCTAAGGCAGACTTAATTCTGGCCTTTCTTCATAATCAATTGCTGCAGCCTGTAGCCTTTGGAAGTTATTTCTATAGCATCTCTGATAACAAACCAACCAGCATCACCTCCATGATACTGGACCTGGATCCTTCCCATCCCTTTGCTCCTGGGCTCTGCACTGTCCATGATAGATTCCACCTCAGGGCATGATTTCACTCTACCATCTTATAAAACCAGAGAATGACAATGTTGGGTAACTTACCAGTGGGGGCTAAATAGTGAGAAAATTTAAAGCCATTTAGTGCAGCCTGGTCTTCAGAGTGAGCCTGAATATTGGCAGTTTATTCAAAACAATGGTGTCTTAGTTGGCTGGGCTGCTATAACAAAATACCATAGAGTAGGTGACTTAAATAACACATGTATATATCTTATAGTTCTGGAGGCCAAAAAGTCCAAGGTCAAAGTGTTCAGAGACTCTGTGTCAGATGAGAGCTCTCTTCCTGTCATTTAGTATCCTCGTGTGGCAGGGAGATGTAGAGACAGAGGACAGAGAAAGCAAGCAAGCTCTCTGATATCTTCTTATATGGAGACTAATTCCATCATGAGGACTCCACCCTCATAGCCTTATCTAAACCTAATTCTCTCCCAAAGGCCCCACCTGTAAATATCATCACTTTGGGACTTAGAGCTTCAACATATGAATTTTAGGGGAACATAAATAAACAATTAGTCCATAACAAATGAGGATCATTTTGTTTTAATTCAAGATATGGAACAGAGTTCTGCCAGTCCCACTCAGTGGTTGAGCATCGACTTATGAACCAGGAGGTCACGGTTCAATTACCAGTCAGGGCACATGCCCAGTTTGTGAGCTCGATCCCCAGTAGGGGGCATGCAGGAGGCAGCCAATCAATTATTCTCATCATTGATGTCTCTCTCTCTCTCTCCCTTCCTCTCTGAAATAAATAAAACTGTATTAAAAAAATATGGAACAGAGTCCATGAGCTTGTTGTTCTAAGCATTCTCTTCACTGGGGGCAGAGAGAGGCACACTCTGTCCATGTCTAGAGATTGTGGAAGAACCTCTCTCTTTGTCCTGGACTCTCAGTGATTGATCTTGAGGAAGTAACCTAGCACATTCTAAATAGATGGAAAACTTGGTTCCTGTACAAACCAAACAGGGCCATTTATTTATGTTCTCCCAAAGTAATCATGAAATTCTCCCTTCACTCATGTAAAAGGCTCCAAAAAGTCTTGTGGAGAAGAGGGATTTTGCCATCATGGCTCAGGGATTGTGATCACTAAGCAGGGAGGTAGGTTTACCAACGGGGGAGAGGCAAACTACTTCTAATGACTGTTCCCTGTGATTATGTAATGAAAACCTTCAAAAGTAAAGAAAAGTTGAATGAATGTTCCTGGGAACACCCACATGTGCACCACGCAGATCCTGTAGTTGTTAAAGTTTCCCTTTAGTTACTTTCTCACACACCCCTCTACCTATCTGTCAGCTTTCCCCATGCATTTCAAAATAAGTTTTACACAACCAGGCATTTTATCCCTAGCCACAACAGCATGCGTTTTATTATGACTAGAGTTCAATATTTGCTTGCAGTTTTTTAAGGTAAAAATTGACATATAGTGAAATGCACTAATCTTTCTTTCACCAGCCACCGGATTTTGATAAATATAGACATCTCTGTAAGCCAACTCCCTACCAAGTTGAACATTCCTATCACCCTAGAGAGTTCTCTCCTGTTCCTACCCAGTTTGTTTTGTTTTGCCTTTTCCCCCCGAGGCTACTGCTGTTCCTAAAGTTTTTAGCATAGGTTAGTTTTTCATAGTTTAGAACATTATATAAATGGAACCATACAGTAGATAGAGCCTGCTTCCTCTCACCCAGCATAGTATTTTTGAGATTCGTCTATGTTGCTACATGTATCATCAATTTATCATTTTTCATTGCTGAGTAGTATTCCATTGTATGGATGTACCACAGTTTCTCCCTTCACCTGTTGATGGACACTTGGATTGTTTCCAGCTTGGTGTTATAAATGGGTTAAGGGTTTAAGGTTTATCCTAAGAGTGTATCACAGGTAAACTCTCAAATTTAGATGTGCATGAAATTATCCAGAATGTATATTTTATGTTTGAAACATTGTTCTAGGGCTGAAGAACTGCTTGGCCTAAGGCTGTGCCCCTTTCCAAGGGCATCTCCTAACATGTGCCTGATTAACACGGAGGTAAAGACTCGCCTCTTATCCCCAACCAAGTGGGAAACACCCTGAAGGTCAGCTCTGTTCCAGAACTCTCCATGGGGACAGCTAGAGCTTTTCTGGGATTCCCTCTGCCTGATCTACTTCCTTTTTTTCCCTCTTGCGGGTCTATATCTCAATTCCTAATACATGTCTTGTTAGTTTCCATTTCAGTGACTGCTTCCTACAGAACTCAACCTGCAACATCTGTGTAGTCAAATTTATCCTTAAAATCCCATCTGCAGGGCCTCACTGGAGACTGACATTGCTCCTTTCAGTGGGTCCCAGGGGCCAGCATTCCCTTCAGTCAGTAGAGAGAACAAGTATTCAGTTGAATTGGATCAACAGCTTGCATTTAGAGGCTATTGTGTAAGCCAACGCACCTTCTTAAAACCCAAGGGTGAGATACTTATATCCTAAGAGGCACACAGGCCTGGGGAAGGTTATCAGAAAAACGCAGGTCCCCGTTCCCCTCACTGGGGTGTGTGGTGCATGGGGTCAATCAGCGAGGTGAGTGCCTGCAATTTTGACATAGTCTCCCTCCTTCCTGTGCTGAGCACATCACTGAATTTGCTGGAATTTCTTGCCACTCCACAGAAAGAACAACCTTTCTTGACTCTTTTTCTCTTGTGTTCTAGATTGTGTCCTGTGAGAAAACAGACCTAGAGGGAACCACTGTTTTAAGAGCCGTAGGTTGTTATGGGGCATTCCAAATGCCTGTGTTTCCGTGTTTCCCAGATGGGTGTTATTTCAAATGTCATGTCTTGGCGTATACATTTAGGATGTGAACAGTGCAATCAGGAAAACCTCTCCTCTTTCTGGAAAGCAGTTATTAAATTGTTATTATATCTTTGAATCGCATTTAAAGCTGAGAAATATGGTGAGGAAAATATATAAAACTGAGGAGGTGGGGCAGAGATCCTAGCCCCCTGGAGCAACCCCACCAGTGGTTCTTACACTTTAGCAGGTCGCAGGATTCCCCTGAGCTTATTAAAACACAGATCCCTGGACCTCACTGCAAGAGTTTCTGAAGGAGTAGGTCTTGGGTAGAGGCTGAAAATTTGCATTTTTAGTAAGTTCCTAGGTCCGTGGTTGGCAAACTTCGGCTCACGAGCCACATGCGGCTCTTTGGCCCCTTGAGTGTGTCTCTTCCTAAGCCTTAGGAGTACCCTAATTAAGTTAATAACAATTTACCTACCTATATAGTTTAAGTTTAAAAAATTTGGCTCTCAAAAGAAATTTCAATCATTGTACTGTTGATATTTGGCTCTGTTGACTAATGAGTTTGCCGACCACTGTCCTAGGTGATGTTGGTGCTGCTGGTCCAGGGTGCACACTGAGAATCACTGATACAAGGCATGAGCTGCTGCAAGGGCATGGCTTCACTGAATGAAATGTGTAAAAATGTGCAAACAGAGAGATGTCAGGAGTTTAAACATGCTAAGAACATGAATGTATAAATGCACTTATTTCACTTCCTGGTTCTTCATTCTAGTCTGACCACAGCCAATCCAAATGAGCTCCCCACGCTACTGGGAAGATGAGCTCCAACAAGGAGCCATATGGCCCACATGGCCACATGCAAATCCTTTGCAATGGAACCTCCCAGAGCTGATGAGGGCCTTCTTACACTTTTAAAGTAAATTTTGCAGCCTCAAGGTCTTTTGAAGCCTGACCCTCCAAGCTAGAATATACTTATATTGCAAGTAGAAGGCACGAAAGAACTGTGGTTGATCTAAGATCAACCTTCTTATCTTATTATCCAGTGTTTGGATGTTTCCATGACTAGGGCTCTGCCTACAAGTTGTGTTGACCTCAGTTGGCCCCAGTCATGAGCCTCCTTTCTCTTCCCTCCACTTGTGCCTCAGGGAAGTCTGCTGTAGCTGATGCTGTACATGCCCTGCCCATATACCCTTAGCCCATCAGAGGTCACTTGGAGACAGTTCTCCCACATATCGATGCTTCCTCTGTGCAAGGGTATTCTTGGAACTGAGGAGAGTGCTCCCCAGTGCATGGGGTGGTCAGATTGTTGGAGAGTTTCCACCTCCAGGAAGGTCCCTCAAACAATGAAGGACAGGAGTTGGTGGTCCAGAAACCCAGGTTCCTTTCCCATTCACGGGACAATCCTGGAGTGGGTTCTGTGCAGCTTCTCTGTGGATGTCCCTCCAGGGTTAAGCTCCAGTCATCCACAGCGGTGTGTGAGCATAATCTGTCCTCCCTTCCCTGTCTCACTTCTCCTTTCACTCACTCTGTTTCCTGGGATCACATTCCAAAAAACCCCCACACACAGATTCTTGACTTAGGGGCTGCTCTTGGGATATACTAAACTGACGTCTGTTGTCCCACCAGAAAATAAGACTGAACAACACAGATCCAATCTCCCCATTTTAAAAATTCAAGAAGACTCAATATTAATTACAAGCAATACATCATTATCAATACATCATTTTAGCCTCCATTATCTGCCTCGAATGTCCGTTTAATTATCGTTTAAATCTTAAGGAGTAAATCAGATAATTTTGCCCCCAAAATAACAATATCTTTTACTTATGTCCTTTGTGTACACTGAAATATATTTGAATTTGTACTTAACCAACAGTGTTGCCCCCTTTTAAAGCTAAAGATTGTATTCTGCAGCGACTGTACATGTAGAGGAACAAAGATGGATTTTTTTTATTGTAGAGTCAACTCTAAGCTTAAACACAAATCTGTGGTTGATAAGCCTGTGAGGAGATGGACAATGTAGGGTATACAGTTTTGTTATGCTCCCTGAATGAAGAGCATTTTAAAAAGTAAAGGCTGATCATGCCACAGACCCTGCTCATTATGTTAACTGATAACATTATTTGAATTGGAAGCTTTCCACATTCTAACGCCCAGGGGTTCTGAAATCACCAGCTTTTTCTGCCTGTGGAGAGTTTTCAGATCTGGGACAAAGCTCTACCAGGATGTAAGGATTTAGGCATTTCATCCCGTGGCACTTAAATGCGACGCACACTTTCATCTGCTGCTGTATTTATATGCTGTGCGAGTCTTATTTTCAGAGCTGCTTCTCAATAGCAGGAACCATATTGTCTTTTTTATTCCCTCTAGAGCTAAGTGTTGTGGAGTCCATAGTAGCCAACTGGTGAACTTGAGAGCAGTTAAATAATTTCCGTAAGAATAAAATCAGGCTGCAGGGCACAGGATGCAATAACAAGCAGCTAGTCTATCCCTAAACACTGGTTGCACAATCTAATCCTTCTGGGATTCTAATTATCTGTCTATTGTTACAGTTCCAAGATGATGAAGCAAGTCAGTCAACTTTCACTTCCTCATCTGTTAAAAAAAAAGAGAGATGGCAATAAGATCTGTCATCGTCTAGTATGCCCTAGACGTTGTAAAGACCAATTGGATAAAATCTTTAAAGGCATTTTGACTCTGCCCAAAGGGAGACATATAAACACATGGTAGTGCCATGTTTTGTTTTAAATATGTTTTTATTGATTATATTTTGATCAGCTGCCTCCTGGGGCACCCCACTGGGGATCGAGCCCACAACCCTGGCATGTGTCCTGACTGGGAATCGAACCTGCGACCTCTTGGCGTATGGTATGCCGCTCAACCAACTGAGCACAGTGGCCGGGCAGTAATGTTTTTACTGATAGTGTCCTCATGCACAATCAACAGTCAGCAAACTTTCCATGTACTCAGCTCCTAGAGAAAAGCTCTGGCCTTTAATGGCTGAAAAGTTTAAAATCTCTGTCCCTTTGTAAGCCAGGCTTCAAAGATGTACTTTTTATTCACTTGTTTTGAACTCTTCTTAAAGGACAATGGGACATTCATGGTTTATATCTTAACAGCCAGCTTATGTTCGAAAGGGACTGGCAGGAAATTGGCTGCACAAACCGAAAGAACATTTTCCAAAGCTGGAGGCAAAAGCATCGATTTGGGGCATTTGGATATCTTGTTCCTAGGAGGGAGGCAGCTTCACAGGGTCAGGTAAACGGCCAGGTAGCAAGAAGTTTTCATGTGGTTCCCATTTACCCTAACTCCAGTCTGTTGACACCCAAGCTACTTACTCTGAGGGTTTTCCATTAAAAAAAAAAAAAAAGGCTGTCAGGGACACCTTAAGTTCCTGAGATGGAAATTTCATAATATACCCATGGGTGATTCTCTAAGCTAAGTTTTGAGAACATAATACTCCATTGCTGTTATACCAAAGTAGTCCCTTCCTGGTCCACATGAAAACAAACAAAGCCAGCCCTAACTGGTTTGGCTCAGTGGATAGAGCGCCGGCCTGTGAACTGAAGGGTCTTGGGTTCGTATTCCAGTGAAGGGCACATGCCTGCGTTGCGGGCTCCATCCCCGTAGCAAGAGTGCAGGAAGCAGCTGATCCAGGATTCTCCCTCATCATTGATGTTTCTATCTCTCTCACTCTCTCCACTCCTCTCTGGAATATATATATTATATATGTTTTTAAAGCAAATAAACAAACACAACAAAAACCAGATCGAGTTTAGCTTTTTTTTCTGGTTGGGGGAAGTAACACATGGGGAAGGAAGGGTTAGGGGTTTCCTAATTACATCTCCTAGCCTTGCTGTGCTGGACTCTGGCAGAAAACACACAGAAACCCCCAGGACTCTAGCTGGGTAGGTGGAGGCCCCAGAGGGGGTGGGGCACAACTTGGGGCTAGGTGGTGTGTTCAGGGGGCAGGACCCGGGTGGAGGGCAGTGCCCAGGTCCAGATCAGGCTCTGCGGGCACTACGCTGCGAGGGAGCCAGGGGCTCATTGGTACCTGGCTGTGACTGCAGCCGCCCAATGGCAAACACTGGCTATCAAAGCCCTGTCAGCACTCCTGAATGGGACAAAGAAAAGGCGCATTAATGATTAACTCTGCTAAAAGCTCTGGCTTTTGTATTCCCATGCTGCCTGGCCTATCTGGCTGCCATGTGACCAGCCCAGGCCATTTTCTCGCAGATTGGGGAAAGCTAGTGAGCAAACACAGGTGGTTCCTAGTCAGCCTGCTGTCAGGGACAACCGTGGCCAGCACCAGCTATGCCTGGCAAAATTAGCTGCTCTGTTTGTCTCCAGTTTTGCTTCCTGGTGCTCTTACTTTCTAAGTCGCATGCCACTTTGCACGCATTTTTCATTGTGCAAAAGAAGTGCAAAAAGTGGGGGGGAAGCCCCCACGCAAAAATGGGAAAGGGAGACACAGCATCGTGTTCTTTGAACCCTGCAGTGACATGTGGCAACCAAACACGAACACCCAGGTGAACTGATTAAAACCTCTCAGGTCTTTAACTCCCAGCAGGAGCAAATGTATTCTTTTCAGAGGGATGATTTTAGCGATCAGCAAGCTGCAGCAATGCTGTTAAATCCTGCCAGAGTGGACCCCACTAGGCACCCGTGCCCTGGGGCCTGGTGTGGCCCGACTCTGTGCAGTCAGCCTTGGCACTTTTTCCCACCTTCCAAGCAGTGCAAGGAGAGGCTGACCTTGCCTGGTCCTGGGTTAGAGTCAAGTTCCCTCTAGTGGCATTATTTGTTTAAATGCATTTCTTCTTGGCCTCCATCAGACAGACTTTCTTTTTCCTGTTCAAATATTTATATGTGTGTATGACTGCACGCTGCTTCAACTGTTCCCTATCACACCAGCGGCCATAAAGCACAGATTATCAGTGCGAGGTGATAAAGGCCCTTTGAGTCAATACCAGAAATGAACAGAACATGAAATAAAGTTATAAAAAGAAGACAGCATACATTTCTACAAAGAGTACACCCGTTTGCAGATATTCAAGCAATTAGCTACAACGAGGAAGACATTTCATCCGAACTAACACTACCGCTGACATGAGTACCAATGTTTGATATTTAAATGCAGCGTTCTGCTGGATTCCCAGTTAAAGGGAAAGCAAGCAAACAAACAAACAAACCCACAACCCTGTGAGGTCTTTACACTCGAATGTATTTCAGAGTTGGTGAATGTCAACTCAAACACAGCTGCCTGCCGTGTGCGGGGTGCTGCTTTCCTCGTCCAGTTGATGCTGCCACCGAATAACCCTTAGCAGCTTCCAGCCCCAAACACCCTGGCCAAGCTACTGTAATCGATTAGTGGTGCATGTTGGGGGCGTGTGGGGGTGTTATTCTGCGTACTTCCCTCTCGGTCCTAAGCTCTGAATTTTTTTGACGGAGATGGTGTGGCCAGAGGCCCCAGCTGCAGGGGAGACTTGGTTACCTCTGAGTAACAGGTGCCCATTGTGGACTTCAGACACCAAATGATTTTAGTAATTTATTCTTTTTCAGCTGATAAATAATTGGGTTACTCTTTCAAATGTTTACGGACAGGTGGTATTGCTGTTGCCTGAATTACTTAGAACATAAAAATCATAGTTAAATAAAAACACCTTTGCAGCCAAACCAGAAATACATGATTATGAGGAGCATGATTGTGACGCTGGCATTGAGGAACCTTCTTACAAGGATGAACTGAAAAATCAGCTATTTGTATATCCCCAAGGGCTTTTCTTCCTCTTTATGTTAACAATATACAAAGATATAATAGCATTCCTTAAGTTTTTTAAAGTTACCAATATGGATCAAGTAGCCCATCGTACCCACTGAAAAAAATGCAGTTGTGGCTTAAATAATGATTACTGATTGATTTTTGTCAGAAAACTGTTCTTTCACATGTCTATTAGAGTTCTCAAGTTATTTATTTTTGAAAAATTCAATACATACATATGGTACACATTTTGAAATAACAACAAGATACAAAACACACATAAATAATAATAATACCTAGCCTTTATATGATGCATACTATGTGCCAGGCACTCTAAGCACTTTTCATATACTTACTGCCCTTGTCCTCACAGTGAACCATAAGATATATGCTGTTTACAGAGAGGTTAAGTAACTTGCCTAAGGTCACACAGTCAGTTGCAGGGCTGGGAATGAAATCCAGACAATCTAGTTCCCCACAAAGATAAAAGTTAGCCTCCCTTCCCTTTCTGTGTCTCAGTCCTGAATATTCACCAGGATTTTTTTTCCAAATTAATGGGTTAAATCTGAAAACAAAGAAATGTCAATTGAACCATCAGCTGTTAGTGTATATATTTTTCTGTATATACATACATATATGTATGTATACAGGGTATCCCAGAAAAGGTGTACACACTTCGTCTGTAGATTCATAATATTATATTTTGAAAATAAAATGTATTTTAAAAAAACACTGCCTTTATAATTCCTTTATAATTATTCAAAGTGGTATACATTTTTGGGGGCACCCTGTTATTTTAAAACACAAACTGTGGGCAGTTAGGGTTCAAATCAGCTAGAAAGTTTCTGAGAAACTGCGCAGAATATGCCTCAGAGTCATCCTACCAAGGGTGAGAAGTTAGGTATTGATCTACTAAACCCCTGCTCTGTTGGATTAGTGGCTACTTCTATGATGCTAGTAGCTCAGAGACTTCAGCCTGCTCCACGTGCACCTAAACACACTGCTGTGCTGGAGAATTCCTTCCGGCAGAGAGAGGGTGAAAGCCTCAGGCATGTTTGGATCCTTTGGTAGATGACCCCTGGGGTGGGCCAAGGGGGTGGGGCAGGGGCGTTGGCAGGGTGTGCTACAAGTTCCTAAACCATTTGAACACCAACAGAAGAAGAGCTTAATCTTTCAAAGTGACTGTCATTCTGAAGGATTCTATAATCACTTAAATAGATGTGTTTTGCTTAGTTTCTAAAAAAATAAATGATCCTTTCATTATCATACCCTGCAGTCCAGGCAACCTTGGATCAAATATGGTGCCTGTGGTAGAGGAGTAGCTAATGTGTCAATGGCGAGATGTCTATCATCTGGGAATTGGTTCCTGACCAGTGAATACTCATGGACAATGAGCTTCTCAGGGTAGGGTTTTAGGTTATTTCATGTCTTCACATACCAGGACCAGCTTGTACTATAAACTTTGTAAGTTTGTTCAGTGAATGGGTCAGTGAATTTAGAAGTGAACAAAGGTTTGAATTAAAAAATATATAACAGATGTCTCGTCAGTACTAGGAATAAAAAGACAAGAGAAACATGTTGGAGTGTGAAAGAGAGTGGAAATCCAAGACTGAGAAGGGTGACATCTTCACCTACAGACCTTACTAGCAGTTTCACCTTTTTGAGAGAGGTCATATTGAGAAGGCTGACCTCAGTAGCTATAACAGAAATAGATCTTTCCTTTCTTTCAACTCTAAGTATATTCAAATTTATAATTAATTAGGAAAAAGTACAGACATTATTTATTGCTTCCGTCAGCAATTAAAATAAATTATTGAGTGGCATAATTAGATAAAACAGGTCTGTAAGGAGATATGAAATCTCAGATCTCAGGCTAAAACCTATTTGTGCACAAACCTTTCTTTTTCTTTCAAATTTTGAATGATTTGGCAAAAATTTAAAAATTGCTAGTGTTTGACTAGATTAAAAAAGGAGAATGATCTCAAACCAATAATCTAAAGGATAGCAAACTAACTCTAAAGCAATCAGAATGAAGAAAAAAATAGAATTACAGTGAAGATAAATGAAATACAGAATAGAAAAACAGTAGAGAAAAGGAGCAAAATCCAAAATTGGTTCTATGAAAAGATCAACAAAATAGATAAACTTTCAGCTAGAGAGACCAACAAAAAGAGAGAACAGAGCAACACCATCAATCCACAGGATCTGTTTAACATCTATAGGACACTCTACCCAACAATCGTAGAATATACATTATTTTCAACTGCTCATGGAACATAAACCAATTTTGACCATCTCCTGAGCCATAAAACAAATATGAAAATCTTTGTAAGAATTGATATCAGAGTATGTTCTTTGGCCACAATGGAATAAAAGTAGAAGTCAGTAACAGGAAAATAACAAGCAAGTTTCCAAACACTTGGAAACTAAAGAACATACTCCTAAATAATACATGGGTAAAGAGCAAGTCTCAAGTAAAAGAAAAAAAATGGAACTGAATAAAAATACAATACATCAACATTTGTGATAGATAGCTAAAGCAGTGCTGAGAGGAACATTTATAGCATTAAACATTTATATTATAAAAGAGCCTCAAATATAACTTCCCACCTCAAAAACTTACAAAAAGAAGAGAAAATAAGTCCAAAGTAAGCAGAATGGAGAAACTAATAAAGATAAGAAATCAATGAAATGTAAAATAGGAAACAATAGAGAAAATTAATGAAACAAACAGTGGATTCTTTGAAAAGATCAATAAAACAGATAAACTGCTAGCAAGACTGACAATAAAAAAAAGGAGACACAAATTACTAATATTTGGAGTGAAACAAGTGATAGCACTGCATATCATGCAGACAGTGAAAGGGTAATAAAGAAATAAATACCAACAACTTGACATACATAAACTTGGCAAATAAAATAGAAATATTTCTTTAAAAAATGCAAACTACCACAATTCACTTAATATAAAATAGATAATTTGAATGCCCTATAACTATGAAGAAAATTACATTTGCAATTTCATAATCCCCCTGCCCCCAAAAAATCTCCAGTTCCAGAAGGTTTCAGTGGAGAGTGCTGTGCTACCAATATGTATGCAAATAAATATGTAAAGAATAATTAACACCAATCCTATATACAATCTCTTCCAGAAAATAGAAGAGAGAAAAAACTTCCTAATTCATTTTGTGAGGCTAGTATTACCCTGATACCAAAACCAGAGAAAAAGAAAACCACAGGCCAATATCCCTCATGAATATAGACAAAAAATATCCTTAACAATATGTACAGTATGTACAGTAATACATAAAAATAATTATAAACCATGACCAAATAGGGTTTATTCCAGAGATGCAAGGTTGTTTCAACATTTTTTCATCAATCAATGTACTTCACCATATTAACAGGCTATAGAAGAAAAATCCCACATGACCAAATGCATCTACACAGAAAAAGTACTTGACAAAATTCGATATGCATTTATGATAATAACTCTCATAAAAATAAGAATAGAGAAGCATATCCTCAACTTGATAAAAGCCATTCATAGAAATCTACATTTAACATTATACTTAATGGTGAAATACTGAATGCTTTCCCCTAAGACTGAACATAAGATAAGGATGTCCACTTTCACAACTTTTTCTCAACATATTGCTAAAACTTCTAGCATGTGCAATGAGGCAAGAAAAGCAAATGAAATGCATAAATAAATAAATAAATAAATAAATAAAATGGTCTCTATTTGCAGATGTACTATTATCTACATAGAAAAGCCCCAGGCATCCTGGTCCCTGTGGTTCAGTTGGTTAAGTGTTATTCCATGCACCAAGAGGTCATCTGATTCCTGGTCAGGGCACAAGCCTGGTTTGTGGGCTTGCTCCCCAGTAGGGGGTGTGCAGGAGGCAGCCAATGCATGTTTCTCTCTCTTTTCCTCTCTAAAATCAATAAAAACTTTTTTTTTAAAAAAAGCTCAAGGAATCTACAAAAATTTTTTCTATAACAGGTTGCTGGACACAAGATAAGTGCACAAAAATTGTTTTTTATATATACTAGTAATGAACACATGGAGAGCAAAATTAAAATATACTATTTAAAATTGTTCCAAAAAATAAATGCTTAGGTATAAATCTAACCAAACATATACATGACTTGTATGCTGACCACCACATAATGCTGATGAAAGAAACTGATGAAGATCTAAATAAATGGAGAATACAAATGTGTTCATGAATTGGAAGACTCAGCATGGTAAGTATGTTATTTCTCCCCAAATTCACATACAGGTTTAATAAAAATTTCTGCCAAAATTTCAGCAAGATTTTTGTAGATATAAGCAAGATTATTCTAAAATTAAATGGAAAGGCAAAGGGGTTAAAATAGCTTAAACAGCCCTAGCTGGTTTGGCTCAGTGGATAGAGTGTCAGCCTGCGGACCAAAGGGTCCCAGGTTCGATTCCTGTCAAGGGCACATGCCCAGGGTTGTGGGCTCGATCCCCAGTAGGGGGCATTCAGGAGGCAGCCAATCAATGATTCTCTCCCATCATTGATGTTTCTATCTCTCTCTCTTCCTCTCTGAAATCAATAAAAATATATTTTAAAAAAATAGCTTAAACAATTTTGAAAAATAAAAATAAAGTGGGAGGAATCAGTTTATTGGATTTCAAGAATTATTTGCAGCTATAGTAATCAAGACTGTGTGGAATTGGCAGAGGGATAAATCACATAGATCAATGGGACAGAATAGAGAACCTACACATAGACCCAAACAAATATGCCCAAAAAGATTTTGACAAAGTTGCAAAAGTCATTCAATAGAGGAAAGATAGCCTTTTCAACAAACAGTACTGAAGTAAGTGGACACCCATAGGCAAAATATGAACCTCGACCTATGTCTCCAACTTTAGACAAAACATTTATTCAAAATGGGTTGTGTGCAGGTATAAATGTTAATGTAAAACTATAAAACTTTTAGAAGAAAACATAAGATTAAAATCTTAGGGATATAGGATGAGGCAAAGCCTTCTTAGACTTTACACAAAAAGCATCATCAATAAAAGAAAAATTGGCCATTGTCAAAATTAAAAACTATTTTTGGGGGGCAAAAGACCTGTTAAAAGGATGAAACAACAAACTACTGACTGGGAGAAATAATTGCAAATCGCTTATCCAAAGACTAGTATATAAAATATGTAAAGACCTTTCAAAACACAACAGTGAAAAACCAAACTATCTTATTAAAAAGTGGGCATAAAGAGACATTTCATGGAAGAGGATATACAGATTGCAAATAAGTACATGAAAATTAATTAGGAATTAGGGAAATCATTAGCCATTAGAGAAGTGTAAATCAAAATGACAGCGAGGAATAGTGACAATACCAAACACTAGCTAGGATGCAGAGAAACTGAATCATTCTTAGATTTCTGGTGGGAGGGCAAAATTCCACAGTCACACTGGAAAAAATTCAGCAGTTTCTTTAAAAGAGAAACATGCTACTACCAGCAATTATACTGCTGAAGACTGAAAACTTATCCTATATAATAAAAGCCTAATATGCTAAACATCTTACTGTTTGTTTGACCGTTCAACCAGTCACTATGACATGCACTGACCACCAGGAGGCAGACGCTCTGACCGGTAGGTTAGCTTGCTGCTGGGGTCTGGCCAATCGGGACTGGGCAAGATGGGCTGGACATGCCCTGGAGCCCTCCCGTGGTCCCTCCCTGGCCCCGATCGTGCACCAGTGGGGTCCCTCAGCCTGGCCTGCAGGGATTGGGCCTAAATTGGCAGTCAGACATCCCCCAAGGGGTCCTGGATTGCAAGAGGGCGCATGCCAGGCCGAGGGACCCCACTGGTGCACGAATCTGTGCACTGGGCCTCTAGTGTTCACATAAAAATCCATGCACAGAATGTTTGGCAGCTTTATTCATAACAGCTGAACCTAAAACAATCCAGATGTCTTTTAATGAGTGAATTGTTGAATATAATGTAGTATATTCATACATTGGGATACTACTCAGCAATAAAAAAGGAACAAAATATCGATACATGCAATGCTCTGGATGAATTTCAGAGAATTATGCTGAAGGGAAAAAATTCCATCTTCCAAGATTGCATAGTATATGACTCCATTTATAGAACATTTTTGAAATGAAAAAATTATAGAAATGAAGAAAAGATTAGTCATTTTTTGCCAGGGGTTAAAGAGAGGACAAGATGGGAAAGACATGGGTTTGGACAAAAATGGACAACATGAGGGATCCTTGTGGTGATGGAAATGTTTTATATCTTGACTATATTAATGTCAATATCCTTGTGATATTGTACAATAATTTTACAAGGCTTTACCATTGGCTAAAGGGCGCATGGGATGTCTGTATTATTTCTTACAATGACATAGGAATCTACAATTATCGCATTGTCTAAAAATAAAGGTTAAAAAAGATTTTAGAAAGTTTTTAAAAAGGACAACTTTAAAATTTTTAGTTAAAATTTTTTTTAAATGTTATATTTTTATTTGCAGAAAACCATGAAGAAAGAATTGCAGATTGTTTCACACGCTGGCTCTCCATGGACTCAGAGGTGCAGACCCAATGCCTCTTTTTCACATTAGCTCCCTTAAAGGACAGATTCCAAGGTTCTCTCCAGAATGGAGAAAGAGAGCAAAATAGGAAACAAGTTTACTGTCAGAACAATTTTTTTAAAAAACAATAGGTTAGGGTAAGTGAGTCACAGGACATAATTAACCACGAATCAACCTCTTTATACTATGTTTAACTGATAAAAATACCCTTCTCAGAATGCATAATTATGATTTTAAAATATAGATTATTTAATTCTCCAGTTGTATAGACTCAAAACCCACATTATTAGCTACAAGGATGGTTTATTAACAAAAACAAAAGATCACAGAAAGAGTTGGTGGGGAATCAATCCATTTATTTATAATTTGCACTTCACCCATTTCTAGATGGGAACTGAGGCAGTCTCAAATATTAAAACACTCATAGACCACAGTTACTCATTAATGTCTGTCATAAATGATAAATCAAGCCAATATTTCTGATTTCTCTCTAGCCCTGCTTTCCCATACTTGGCAAAAACACATAAAAACAAAACAAAACAAAACAAAAAACCCAAGGCAAAACTTCAGGAAATGCAAGGTTTATTTACAGCTTATTTTCCAGGTCATGAATAATGTAGACATTCTTAGCAGGGATTTTGCACTTGAGCAATGCCACTTTCTAAAGCCCTATGCATCCTACCGGGGACTCCACACCTCATTCTGTCACAATCATTTTGTTCCTTGATTGGCTCCCATTGGGAAAGCATCACTGATACACAAACCAGCTCTGGAGAATGGTGACTGGCCTCTTCTTGGCAGAGGGAACCCCATACCTTCCTGAAGCTCACAGGGCTTCACAGCTGTAGGAGCACTCGGTATCTCTTGAACCCCACAAAGGTGTGAGTACCCAGGGGAGCCTATTTCTCTTGTGAAAGTGTAAGGAGGGAAGTGATATGGTGTTAATCAATACACCCGGTGATAAATGTTTATCTTGAGCAGAAAGCAAATAAAGGCAGGTTAGCTAGCCCTTTATTGCCTACAGTGTGATAATCAGATCCACTGTCAGCAGCTGGAATCATTTCCAGGTCACGTGGCTTAAAAGTTTAATAACTATTTATTTATTTATTTGTTTATTTATTTATTTATTGCCAGAATGCTGAGGAAAGGTAGGAAAGGATTTGAAAAGTACAGTATTTATTTACTCTAAAATTTTTACAAATGTGTAGTTTTTCTTTTTTCAAAGGCATAGAACCAATATTAGAAAACATGATTGTGTGAAAGTAAGCCCCCAAACAGCCACTTGCATGGAGTGGGGGTGGGGATTTAATGTTAGTGCAAGACTCGCAAGGAAAGCCCTCTTGTTTATATCCTCTGTGCCACCTCCTCTAGCAGTGACTCTCAAACTTATAGGATTCCTCTGGAGGGCCGGCTGACACACAGACTGTTGAGTCTGGATCTCAGAGTTGTTGATTCAGTAAATCTGGGTTGGGGCCACAGAATTCACATTTCTGACACGTTTCCTGCTGATGCTTCTATGTTTCTAGCAGAGACACCCTGCTTTGAGAACCTACCTGTTATTCTCAGGTCTTCCAGTTGGGCAGAAGTTACATCCATGGTTTGGTTGATGTTCTCATGAAATCTCCATGTTTTCCTGAGTCGAAAACAATTGCTGGGCCTGGAGGCAATAAAAGGTGAGAGAATAATCCAGCAACTCGAGTGGCCACACAAGGTCAGGCACTGAACTCTGACAGGTCCACAACTACGACAGAGAGAGAGGCCAGGAACCAAAGAAAAAGGTGGCCACCACCAGAAAAATAAGGCCTCAACATAGTGGGACTGTTTTGAACATTTCTTTTGAAAATCCCCTGAAGTTCTTAGGGTTCAATAAGAAAGTCAAAGCATGTCCTTGACCATTTGGGCAAGTAAATTCTACCTCAGCCTGGGGTATACAAGAAGTATGCCGGAAAGCATTGAGAAGCTGGCGGTTTAAACCAAATTAGATTATTAAACCAATAAACCTGTGACACAGCGGTGGCTATCCTCATGTTAGAGAGGCAAAAATTGACTCAGCCAGCACCCTGCTGCCTGGATATGGCGGAGCAGAGATGGGACACAGGTAGCCAGATCCCAGCTCTCCTTGCCATGGCACACTCTTTCTAAAGATGATAATGACCCAGTGAGCACCTGCTCCCACAAAGAGGGTTCCTGGAGTATCCGGAAGGATTCCCAGGGTGGGAGAGGAGAGCTGAGCCCATTTCTATCAGAAGCAGAGAGATGCTTACTGACTGGCATGGTGGGCTGAGAACCGCCCTGTAGAGACGGTTGACAAGTGCAAGAAATATGACTGGAGAGTGATCTAATATAGATTTCAGCTGGTTGTTTGATTCGCTCCTCCCCTGGGGAAGCAGCCTCTGAGATGGAGACTAGTGTACACAGGTTTATTGTGAAATGTTTTTGAAGGAGTAGACTTGGGGATAAAGCAGGGCAGGCAAGTGTGTGTATGTGTGTGTGTGTGTGTGTGTGTGTGGGGGGGGTGATATCTGTGACATAGACCCAGGGAAGCCTCAGACAACCGTTGAGAGTTCTGTAGGTAGGACGACCCTTCAGCACTGACTCAGGGTTGTGGGAGAAAGCAGGGCTTTTATGCTTCCATATGGATGAATCATGGATGTGAGGAGGCTTTCTGCCCCTGAAGCAATAAAATTATTCATTACAAAGCCACAGGTTGATTTCATATGCTCCAAAATAACGTTCAACATTACAGAGTTGACCTCAGGTTTAATTCTTATTCTGGAATAAGCAAGATGAGGGCCCAAAGAAACAGGAATAGTTCTTATTGAGATTAGCCATATTGACATCTTCAGAAGTTATCATAAAGGCTTTGTGGCAGAGGCTGTTTTTTCCTTTGAGATCCCTTAATTTCTTGTCCACAGTAATATAACCTCAGGTTTATCAGGGTCCTTGGCTATTCATGTAAAATACTATGTTTTCCAGCCTCCCCCTAAGTTTGGGTATGACCATGTGACCAACATCAGGCCAGTAAGATAGGAGCAGAAGTATTGTATGACTGCTTGCTTTGTGGAGCCTTCCTTCAAGAACAGTTGACCCAAACAACAAGAAAGCCCACTGCATAGGAGAACATATTTGCCAATGTTATCTCCAATAAGGGTTTAATCTCCAGCATTTACAGGGAACTCATACAACTTAACAAAAGGAAGATAAACAATCAAAAAATGGGCAACGGACCTAAATAGATACTTTTCGAAAGAGGACATAAGGAAGGCCAAGAGACATATGAAAACATGCTCAAAGTCACTAATCATCTGAGAGATGCAAATTAAAATTACAATGAGGTACCATCTCACACCTGTCAGAATGGCTATTATCAACAAATCAACAAACGACAAGTGCTGGCGAGGATGTGGAGAAAAGGGGACCCTCATGCACTGCTGGTGGGAATGCAGACTGGTGCAGCCACTGTGAAGAACAGTATGGTGTTTCCTCAAAAAACTAAAAATGGAACTTCCATTTTACCCAGTGATCCCACTTCTAGGAATATATCCAAAGAAACTAGAAACACCCATCAGAAAGGATATATGCACCCCTATGTTCATAGCTGCACAATTTACCATAGCTAAGATTTGGAAACAGCCTAAGTGTTTATCAGCAGATGAGTGGATTAAAAAACTGTGGTACCTCTACACAATGGAATACCACGCTGCAGTAAAAAAGAAGGAATTCTTACCATTAGCAACAGCATGGATGGAACTGGAGAGCATTATGCTAAGTGAAATAAGCCAGTCAGAGAAAGATAAATATCACATGATCTCACTCATTTGTGGATTATAATGAACAACATAAACTGATGAACAAAAACAGATCCAGAGACAGAGAAGCATTGATCAGATGCTCAAACCTCAGAGGGAAGGTAGGGGTGGGTGGGGGTAAGGGGGAGAGATCAACCAAAGGACTTGTGTGCATGCATATAAGCATACCCAATGGACACAGCCCCCATGGGGGGCGGTGAGGGCATGAACGGGGGGACAATGCGGGGGGGGGGGGGTAAGGACACATATGTAATACCTTAATCAATAAAAAAACAAACAAAACAAAACAAAACAAAAAAACAGTTGACCCAGCCTCCTGCCTGAAAAGAGAGTGTGGCTTGCCATCTTGGATCATGGGCACCAGTGCCACAGATTTGGGAGAGTGACTGGTGAGCTGTAAGGAATTTATGGAACAGAATCTGGATTTTTATGTCTGAGAGAAATAAACTTCTATTTTTATCCTCACTGAAGGATATGTTTTTATTGATTTTAGAGACAGAGAAAGAGGGGGGAAGGAGAGACAAATGTCAATGTGAGAGAGATATCAGTTGGTTGTCTCCCAAATGCTACCAACCAGGATCAAACTCACAACCTAGGTATGTAGTCTGACTGGAAATAGAACCTGCAAACAAACTTGTGGTGTATGGGACAACACTTCAACCAACTGAGCTACCTGGCCAGGGATAAACTTTTTTTTAAAAAAAATATATTTGTATTGATTTCAGAGAGGAAGGGAGAGGGAGAAAGACATAGAAACATCAATGATGAGAGAGAATCATTGGTCGGCTGCTTCTTGCAAAACCCCTACTAGGGATGGAGCCCACAACCCTGGCATATGCCCTTGACCAGAATGGAACCATGATCTCGGGATCTGCTCCACCCACCTATGCCTGTCAGTCAGCTGTCAGACTCAGTCACTGAAAACGCTGTTTCTCAAAAGTCTTTTGGCAGAATTTGGAGGATAGAACCTCTGGATATCCCATGAGGAGGAGGTGCCCTTCAGAGTTCAGGGAAGATGGTGAGTGCGCTCCTTTGGTCCTGAGCCGCCCTTCTGAGTCTGTCCTGGAACATTCCCCCGACCTCAGCAGGGCAGAGGTCCTTGTAGGCAATCCAGTGGGGTCTGCGGGAAGGCGGGAATTTCTATCAGCTCTCCTGTGACTGGGGAAACACCAGTCAGGTTCCTGGGAATGTGGGGAGAATGCCCCCACCCCTAAGTCAGTCACTGATACCCCTGAGACTGCTCAGACATATTGGCTTGACCTCTGATGCTGCCTCCTCAGCAGGGTTGAGATGCAGGGTCGGGTGAGCTGTATCCCAGTGGGTGGGTTAATTGCCTTTCCCCTGGCTGCTGCTGCTGGGAGGGGCTTGTGTATCCCAGGAAAAATGGCTGCTGTGTTATGGGAGGGGTGGTGAGGGGGGATACCGAATGCAGGTATCCTGCTGGAAGCCGCTTTCACCCATCTCTCCCCATTGACTTCCACCCTAGACTCTCCTTGCACCACCCTCCCTCGGCGGGAGCCCAGGGTGAGTGACTATAAATGCACATCCTATGCTCCAGCCCTTTAAAGAAAAACATGGCTTTGTCTCCAGCAGCCTCCATCTCTCCCTGGCAAATAGGAGCCTTGTTCCTTTTCACCACTAGATACTACGTGAGCAGCTTTTCCCTGTTCTGGCACTCTGGACTGGGAGCCCAACCTGGGGTCCAGGCCTCACTCATCTCAGGGAAGCCCCCCTTTTCCACAGCGAGATATCCCTCCACACCCTTGGCTGCGCTGAGGAGTAGGGCAGCACTTTCACACTCACCTTCTACCATCTGAAG
>NW_005871262.1:462837-477589 GCF_000147115.1 Myotis lucifugus | reverse complement strand
AGTTTGAGGAAGCATGAGGGTGACAGTCTAAAATGGGTTATTAACTTTGAACTTTCCATCTGGAGCCCATAAAGGATCTGTTCTCTCAGACAATAAACAGCCAAGGTCACACTGAAACATCTCATTTGCAGTGAATAAGGGAGCCTTCTGATGTTTGAAATTAGGAGTTACCACTCCTGTCATAATTCTGAAAGGACAATACTGTCTCCTAGTTTCCCAGGTACACAGTCATTGACATAACTACAATCTCTGTGTGTATAAAAATTCTAAGATGAATTATGATGTTTAAAGCCATTTGATAAATCATTGAGATCCAGATAGTTGTACGTAATCCTTATAATCTTATCAGTGACATACTAAATAGTCCTCTTATTAGCAAGTCAACTGTTAGAAGGAAATGAGAATAAAGTACCTACAAGCCACAATACTACGTGTTTGTCCATTTTGAATGGCAACATACTTTGAGTTTTAATATTTGTGTCAACAATCCAGTGGGTAGAAAGTATTCTTGCAAAAAGATTATGAATGCCTGGCCAGGTGGCTCAGTTGGTTGGAGCATCATCTTATGTACCAAAATGGTTGTGGGTTCGATTCCCAAACAGGGCACATACTAGGTTATAGATTCGATCCCCAGTCGATGTTTCTTTCTCACATCAATGTCTTTCTCTCTCTTCCTTCCTCTCTCTAAAAAACAAAATAAAAATCAATAAACATATTCTCGAGAGAGGATTAAAAATTTCTGGAAAAAAAATTCCATAATCCTTAGGTTTTAATAAAATGCGCAAGAATGTGCAAATAGAATGGAAGAGAGGTTTAGCTACCTTGCTTTGGAACTTGCTAGCTTGAGTTCACAGTCTACCCTGCCTCTTACTAGCTATAGTGAACACGGCTCATACTCCATGCAGACCACCTTGGCTACCTGCTTTCTCCCAGCCTTGGTGCTTCTGCTTTCACAGCCCACACCTGTGACTCTTCTTTAACAGCCTGTTTCTGTTCAGGAACCACTTTACCAATACAACAGAGAGAGCCAGAAATGCCTGGGAGTTCTATATACATTCCCTCAGTGGCCCACAGCCAGCCAACTAAATGTGTGGGAGGGTGAACTTCACTTCCTGTCGGAGGAAACTGAAGGTTGACTTAGACCCCAGAGTGCCCCTGCCAGATTACAACGAAGGTACCCTCTCTGGAACTTTTTCTGAAATTTCATCCTTGCTGTCTTTTCTCTTTCTTATCCTGCTCCCAAACTCCCTTACACTTTTCTTCTGGGAGCACTTCCTTAATAAATTTCTTGCTCACAATTCCTTATGTTATGGTCTGTTCCTGGGGATCTGACCTTAGGCAGTAGCTGTGTGATGTTAGGCAAGTTATTTCTCCTTCTTTGTTTCCTCCTCTGCCAACTGCAGGGAATAACTGTCTTTGTTTCATGTGGCTGTTCTGAGGTTTAAACAAGATCATGTGTGTAGGTAGCTCTTATCCAGCGTCTGGCGTGCATTTGGAGCTCAATCCATGGTCTCCCAAAGGGGTGCTGGCAGAGGAAGGCATGCCTCTGGTTCTGTTCATGTCTGTCTCAGCCCCGTTCTCTTACATTGAAAGTACTTATGGCACCTTGTGAAGTCCATTTGACTGCATTTTGTTCCTGTCCCTCCTCATGGCAGAGAACACACCTGGAGTGATCAGTGGTCCCAGTTTAAACCTAGACTGTTCCAAGTTTAGCATTGAACCTCCTGTGTCTTGGGAAACCCCTGTTTTGGGTAAATCAGGATGGTTGTAACCATATTCCTCTCTCCTTTATAACTGTATCTTACCATCTAAGCACACTGCTATCAGGTAGATGCTCAATAAATGCTTGATGTACACATCACATTTCATTACACACCTTTTGATCTGTTTTTTTTTCTAACTGTTTTGGGAGCCTAGTGAAATGAGAAGGGTCCTTAAAACTGGAAGAGGGGGGCAGAAAAGGAGAGTTCAGAAAAAGATGAACTACAGAAGATGTCACAGAGGACGGACTCACCCCCCACCCCTCTCTTGCTGGCTTTAAAGATAGATGGACAGCGCACTGACCAGGGGACATGGGCTACCTCTAGAAGCTGGAATGAGCAAACAAAATTTCTCCTCCCAAGAAAATGCCCCTCCCTCAGAGTCTCCAGAATGGAGGACAACTCTGCCACACCTTGATGTTAGGCCTGTGAGGCCAGTGCTGGACCTGTAACTCACAGAAATGCCAGAAAAGAAATTTGCCTTGTAAGCCGCTGATGTGTTACAGTAGCCCTAGAAAGTGAATACAGACCCCTTTCAGGTTCTGCGGAAAGTTACACATACTTCTTGAAAAGAAAATAATGCATTCAATTTTAGGATTTCCCAGATGATAGACTCCAGGCGAAGATTCTCATTTCTGACTTACAGAGCTAGGTTCCAGATAGAAAACAAGACATGGAGAACTTCCAAGACTAAACATTGCTGGCCTCAGAACATGTGATTACTGCCTCGCACTACAGTTTCAAAATGCAAGCGTCTGGAGTGAATGCCACATACCGTGTGTTGAGGTGCCCTGGTCCAGCATCAGAGTGCCAACACTGCACTGGGCACTGTGGGGGCTAACAAAGAGGGAAAGGGTAGGGTTTTTCATGGTCTGACACTCCAGTAGTAACTGGAGCAGCAGGGGCACTGCCTTCTGTCCAGAGTGGGCAAGTGGGAGACAGATGCAGGTGGAGGAGGTCTGAGAAGGCTTGAACAGGGTCATGGGGTATTGCAGGCACAGACCACAGTTGGAGAGGAGGCCCAGAGTAGGAAAGAAATGAAAGCTTACATGAATATCCTGTGAATAAGACTGCTGTTTAATATACATGAATGCCATAAAATGTAAGAATAAATCCAAGAAGATGATACCCTTGCAATGCTGGTGTGTGTTGAAGGTTCATTTACCCTGAGTGTGGTCCTTCCAGGAAACACGGATTTCCTCTCTGCATCCGCTTCTGTACATCAGATCCCGTTACCTCCTTGTCACACTGTAATTTTGACTGCAGATGCTTTTAGCTATTTCTCTCATCTGCCTTTTCTGATCGACTTTAAACTGTTTTAAACAAATGAAGAGTCCCACAATTTGGGGTCTTTTGAAGAAGCATCATAGGCTCTAGAGTAAACTTTACAATTGACCCATTTTGAATAGAGCACAGTCCCCTCAGGTTACCAATTTGAAGGAACTAATAATACCCATCATAGTACACACGTTCTCCCTCTACTTAAAAGCAGAACACATTATTGTACCTGTGAAATACAGTAAACAAAATAAGTAAAACTACTTTGCAAATTGCTTAGTAGCTTCACAAATGCTAACTCTGTAATTGGTGTTTATGATTTTTAAAGTGAAATTTGTTTTTATTTTTTAGTTTCTTCAGAAAAAAAGTTTTAAAATATATTTTTTAATGATTTCAGAGAAGAAGGGAGAAGGAGAGAAAGAGAAACATCAATGATGAGAGGAAAATTATTGATTGGCTGCCTCCAGCACGCCCCTCACTAGGGATTGAGTCCGCAAAGTAGGCATGTACCCTGATTGGGAATTGAACTGTGACCTCCTGGTTCATAGGTTGATGTTCAACCACTGAACCACACTGGCTGGGCATCCAGAAAATATTTTTGTATACCTAAAACTTTTTCCAAAAATTCCTACCAGAGCTAGGTGGTGCCTTATGGTTTCCACTCATGCTTCCTCCTGGGAAGATTTTGAATAGCCTTTAGTGGTTTTGTGTCAGCTGATGTGGTGACATATTTCTTAGGGATCCCTGCAAAATCTGCATGTAGCTCCTAGAAGGTGAGGCAGATGATGTGTGTCCTCACCAAGAGAGGACACTTGTACAACCCATCAGGTCTGCCCCAGCTGTTCCAGCCCCTTGTTCTCCAGGGTACAGACCTGGCCAGGCACCCCCTGGGAGAAGAGGTCAAGGGGAGTCCCAGGAGCAGGCCTGGCGCACCTGTGAAGAAACAACAGGTGAAGTTTGCACTGTGTCTGTAAGAGTTTATTATCTACTGTTCTTTCTGTGCCCAAGATGAAAATTCATGTGCAAGTGAAAAAGCGTTAAGAAGGTATTCCCAGTGATGGCGAGGAAATGGGAGAAGCAGAGCAGGAGGGGGGAGAGCCAAGCAAGTGTGTGAGCTCAGAATTGTGTAGAAGGTACCTTTGGCTTGATCCTGCGGAGACTCCGGAGCCTAATGTGTGCCTCAGAGCTTTCCCAAGGCAAGGTGGCTCTGATTTAACACTGCGGACCCACAGCTAAGGCCTGCCCTGGGGCTGGGGGAGGGAGGGAGGGGCTGTAAATTCCCAGGCCCTTCTGCTGTCTGCATGAGGTGAGCAAAGGGTTCCTGGGAGCTGAAGGTAAAGGCCCAAAGGAGAGCACTGATGCGTCATTATTCCTTGGAAATAAACACATGGATCCTCTTCGGTTCCTTGCATCTTGTATACCAGACACTATCCTGGGGCTGTGTGTACACACAGTGTCAGCTCCTGGGAATTCAAATCAATGCAGACCTCTGAGTGTCTCGGCTCCTGAACTTGACTGTAAACACCAATGCAGAGTAAAATAACAAAGAAGGCAGTGTTCAACCAAGACAGTGTACACATCTCACCTTGGCCAATCAACCTCCTTGTAAGAGTGCAGTATCACGGACTCCAATGAAGGATACCTGGGCCCTTCACAAACAGAAATATCAGTAAATTTAAACTGCAATTTAAATTGCTTGATTGGACTTCTTTGTTGCCAAGAATTCTGAGGTCGGGTATGAATTCAGAAGCCAAGATGGGTGTGACTGATGAGCAATGCCTGCCAGATGCGAATCAGAGGGCAAGATGAGTGTGATCAATTAGTGATGTCTGCCAGATGTGAATCCAGAGGGCAAGATGAGTGTGATTTATTAGTGATGTCTGCCAGTTGTAAATTCAGAGAGGAAGATGTGTGTGGTGGATTAGTGATGTCTGCCAGGAGCCTGGGAACCGGGAGGGTGGGCCCTTGAACCAGAGGGATTCCATCCTTCTTTCCTCTGTGGTCAAAGCTCCTAGAGGGGCAACTTTACTCTAGTCCACATCTTTCGATCCACTCGTTGATCACAAAGGCATTTTCTTTTCCTTTTTATTTTAAGTCTCTCCCTCTTCCCTTCTCCCTCCCCTGTTTTATCTCACTTTGGTGCTTTTGGGTTCTTTATTCTATAAACACTTTGCAGTCTTTGTGACATGGACTCATTCAGGACATGTTTACAGTACTTAATGACATCTCCCTGAGAAATAATGAGAATGCCTTTAAAGGTTGTCCTCCTCCCGCGCATGCAGGGGGACGGATCGCCAGGCCTGTAAGGAAGCCGAGGGTCTGGCGGGGGGGAAATTGACTTAATTTCTTTTCACCACATGGAATGGAGTGTCTGGATGATATGACCTAAATGCATGGCCTAAAAACCAATTAATTCTGAATTGTGAATTTGTGAGCACATCAACCTGTGTGTGGAATTCTTGATGAGGCAGACAATGCCTACCTGGCTTATTTGCAAAATGTGAAGATTTTTCCACATAACTATACCTAATGGTTCGTTATTAAAGTGCAGCCTCAATTATATTGCACCGCAGCTCCAAGACCTGTAGTGGCTCCCTGTGATTTCCCATTGAAATTCAAGCCCTTGCCCTGGCTTGTCCAGACCTCAGCAGTAACAGCCTCCCTGTCTAAGGTTGAATTCCCCCTCCGGGTCCTCTAATGCTGCTTTCAGAGTGGACCTTTGCGTCCATGGACTCAACACAGATATATTCGTTTCCTTCAAATGAGATGCATGTCACAGTCGGTTTGCAGTCAGTCAGATAACGAGTTTTTGCCACAGAATTAAGAAAATGTCCAGTTCTCCTTCCCTAACGGCCTGTGAAGTCCCCCTGCTACGCATTTATTTATTCTACATCCTCCACCTGTTAAATTAACTATAATTTTATTGTATTCCGTTTAATTTATCCGATATTCACTGAGGCCACTGTACATGTGATAGTGATTTTTTGTGGGAAGCAAAAATTAATCAGACTTAGAACCTGCACCAAATAAAAAAAAGTTGGGAGAAAAATAGAAATAACTGTAACACAGAGACACATGTGGTGACCGTCAATAAAACTATCACTAAAACATTCAGAACACACAGAAGGGACCTGGAAGTGTGTGTGTGTGTAGGAGGGTGGTGAGCATGTGTGAGTGTATATTGTGTGGAAGTATCTGAGGTGGGGGTGTGTTGTGGTGCATGAGGTGTGTATGTGTGGGTGTGTCTTGGTGTATGTGATATGTGTGAGCTATGTGTGTATATGAATGAGTGTGTGTGTGGTGGGTGGTGTGTGTATGAACAGGTTGTGATAGTAATGTGATGGTAGTATCTGTGGTATGTGATATGTGTGTGATAGATGAGGTGCATATATTGTGTATGTAGTGTAAGTATTGTATGTGTGTGTGGTATGTGTGTGTGAATTTGAGGTCTATGTGCATAGGGTGGTATATGTCCTTGGATGTGTGTATTGTATGTATGTGTGGGGAATGTATATGTGTGTGTGCATAAGATGTTATAGTGATGGTGGTGGTGGTATGTGTGGTAGGATATGTGTACAGTAGACGGTGTGTGTATGTTGTATGTGTATGTTGTGTATGTTGTATGTGATGTATGTTGGGTGTATTGTGTGTGTGTGTGGCCAGTGTGAAATCTTTTCATGGATCAGGAAATACAGATGTAGGAATAGGGCTGGGAACAGGAAAGGTAGAGAGCAAATGAACTGAAACCAGAAGCAGCAGTCTCTGTTTCTTCTGCACACTCTGTTTTCCAACCAACTCATGAAGCACTTCTCACTCGTTGTCTATTGTTCATGAATGAGAGAAAAGTTGGCTCCCAGTGCATGGGCCAAACTGGAGAAACTGCCAGGCTATGACCTGGCCTTGACCAATGCATTGCAGAAAAGGCAAGAAGAATGAAAAACCAGAGTAAGCGGCCAGAACACAGTTGTGAGGCTTACCTGTGCTGTGGCAGGTTTGTTTGTTTGGTTGGTTGTTGCTGTCGAAATCCCTAGAAAGAACCTCCATTTGCAACTGGTCAGCTCAACTGCAGTCCCTTTGCACCTGCCTGACCCAAAACACTTCATCTGGGCCCCAGAGGTCAGCTGGCTGAAGGTTGGCTGGACCCTCAACTACCCTCTTATGCCAGGAAAACACTTTTTTTTGGGAGAAGGGGTGGTGGGTCTGGTTTGAGCCTCACTGACCCTTTTCTGCCTCCTCCTCCTTCTCTATTTCTTTTTGGAGAAAAAAAAACATTTCAGAGCTTTGCTGAATTTACCCATGAAGACTCAACCAATAAATTCCTAACTTGAAAGATTAAAGACATTTATGTACAATGTACAAAAAGAAAAGTCTTTCTTACATCAGAGTCCTGGTGTTTGTATAGCTTAACCAAACAGAGAATAATGTTTGAAAGACAAGGACTGACACAGACATTTCTTGTTTTCTAAAACTAGGCTCAATTACTCAAAAAATGTTGCCTGCTTTGTTGTTTTTAAATGCTTTTATCTTTTCTGATTTATGGCGGTTCCCTGTAGAAAAATAGATCTCTCCTTAACCACCTTAGGCAGGTGTATCTCTTTAAGCACAGTCCCCAGGGTGATTTGTCAGCTGCACTCACTCAGAGCCAGAAGTGTTCATCATCGTTTTCCTCTGTGACTGAGTCAGCAGGTCTATTTCATCATTGATGCTGAATTCTATGTGACAACCAAGGAAAGAATAAAATAAAAATTGGAGGACAATGACCAGGATCTGAATTCAGAGAAAAGGGAAAGAACCTAATGTTTATCAAATATCTAGTTAGGGGCCAGCAGAAGGGAAAAACTATTTCCATTATTTTTCATTCTTGGAAAAATAAAGTGTGACATTGGGTAAGTTACTGAATCTCTCTTTTTTTAAAAAGTTATCTGTAAAAGGTAGATGCATTAAAAATGAACTACCTCATATAACATCAGTAAGTGTTTGTGAATTTTTCTGTCATATTTCCCATGCCTACCATGTTGAAACATTTCTTTCAAATTCTTTAATCCCATTACTTAAAAGATGCTTTGAATTTTGTTAAATGAATAAAAAAATGCATGTCTAATTTTAAAAAGAAAGGTATGATTGATGAAGCATTGTCGTATGGAGAATATAAATGGCTTTTTTTTTAGATTTTCTATTTTCCTTTAAAATCAGCAAATCACCTGTATCATTTTACATATAATCTACTTGTTTATAAAATTAAAAACCTGAAATATAAGAAACATCATGTAGTATGAAGACTTTGGTTGAGAATCAAAGCAGTAAAGTGCTTTAAAGATGTTATTTATCACCTGATGCAAAAGAGGCTACACAGGATTCCATAGGAATCATAAAAAACGGTGAGTGTCATTTTCTACTTGGCACAGTCATTTTTAGCCATTTTCCAGGTGGGGGTTTTAAAGTGAGACTCACTAACGGAAGTAAGAGTGAGGAATGGAATAATTGGTCTTGGCAAAGTTGACCAACTCCAACAGCCAAGCTGTCAACTCCACTGTTGACAGAGCTGCATTTTCAGATTATAATTATTAATGGCCCTGGAATTTCTCTAAGTTTGAGCATCTCTTCTGCAGTTGGGGATCTCTTAAGTATCTCTATACTTTGCCCACATTAGATATAAAAAAATGATGTATAGGAAACTTTTGCTTGCTCCAGGAAACAGCAGCAGCAATTTGAGGAGATAGATGGGTGGAGAGTGTTGATCTTTTAATAATTTGAGAATTGGTGTGGAAATAAGTGATGGGAGCACTTTAGTGTAGATAAGCAAACAGATGAGGTGTTCCTCCCTGTAGGGCATGACAGTGGGGTGCTTGGAGCATCGTGCCAGCATACCCTCCAAGTCCAACTCACCCACCTCAAGGAATCCGAAGAGATGCAGATAGCATCTAACAGGCAAATTCTGCTGTGGCTTCAGTTCTTCATTAGTTCCTACAGAGCAGGGCTGGGACTGTCTTGCTTTGTGTCTGCTCCATTGGGCAGCCCTTGTCTGTAGGAGTTGTGAGAGAAATCCTGTGTGAGAGGCGGACACACAGGAATCATGTTTGTGGGGACTGGTTGTATGCCTGCCCCTCTCTGACACAGTCATCTAGTCATAGAAGTCCTTTCCTTAAAAGGAGAGGGGCCGCTTAGGAGAAGGGTTAGTAAGACTAAGTCTTCGCATGAACTTGGCTGAGCCCATGGGAGAGCTTTCAGATCAAGGACTGAGCTTGGAGCTCAGTTGAACAACTGGTGTGGAAACTTCTCAAAGGTTCCTTCATGATCTTAACTTTTCTGTGATTGTAACTGACAAACAGATCTTGGTAGACCAAAGGTTTCACCTTTTACTATGAAGCTAAGTTGGGTGAGAACTCAGATATCAATGGTTGTCAAACTCTTTGATCTTTGAGCCTCTTTACATTATTAAAATTATTGAAGTCCCCAAAGAGCTTTTATTCATGTGGGCTACATCTATTGATAGTGATACTTAGCATATTAGAATTTCAAACTGAGGAAATATAAAAACACACACTTATTTATTAATTCATCTTGAAATAACAATAATAAGTCCACTAAATGTTAACATGGATACCATTTTTTTAAACTATATTTTCCTAAACAAAAACATTTAGGGAGATGAGTGGCATTTCCCACCTTTTTGTGATCTCACTATCTGGCTTAATAAAGACTATATTCTCATATCTGCTTCTGCATTTAATCTGCTGTGTTATATTATTTGGGTTGAATATTGGGCTGAAGTTATATTATTGGACTATTCTGGGAAAGTAAAAACTATTTTAATAACCTTTTCAGATAATTGTGGATATTTTTTTAAATGCCACACTAAAGCCCAGTAAGTGGTAGTTTTTTTAAGGTTAGTTTCAATGTGTCATATATATTTTTAATCCTCACCTGAGGATACAACTTTATTCTATTTTCTGAAGAAGGAGGAAGGGAGAGAGGAGAGAGATGGAGATGGAGAGCAAGAGCGAGAGCGAGAGAGAGAGAGAGAGAGAGAGAGAGAGGTTGCCTCCCATATCCAATCCAACTCTGGCCGGAAATGAAACCCACCAACCAGGGCAAACTTGTCATATTTTAATACTTACAGAATTTCCCTATTAAATAAAGGGGGGCTTATTCTATTGTGTTTATTTTGAAAGGTTGGGGCTAGTCAGTCCGGTGCTATGCCCTGGAAGAACCCCTTGACCACTGCTCCGCTCAGGCTCTCCCTCAGCCATTGCAAACTTGGATTTGGTTCAGTGCTGTATTGACTGAAATGACACCTGGAATCAGATGGGAAAGAGCCCAAGCTTTGTTAGCCTTCTCACCTCATTTACCCTATGGCTTATAAACCATCAGGGCAACAAAGTCTTTCAGAACTGGACTCAGTAACTGTGCCAGTTTCCCTAATTCAGAAAGAGTATTGATGCTCAGTAGGAACAGAATGAAGAATCAACCCTTCATTATGTAAAATAAAATGTTCACTGGGCAATAATGGAGCAGGTGAATAATGCCCAGAAGACATTAAAGGCAACTACAATTGTACAGTAAACACAGTGGCTTTAATGTGAGCTTTCTTTGTGTGCAAAACAGCTATTCTCTGAGCACCTGCCCGGGACTCTCATTTGCAGCAGTCTCCAGCTTTTGCCTGGACCCTGTGTCACACAATAGGAAGGATGACTATATCCCATTCCCTTCCTTTACAGTTTCTCTCCCTCCGTCTTTGGATGATTGTTTCCCAACCTTCCTGACTGTGTAGATGTGTGTGTTCACCAGTGCTGCGAGCTCAGCTACCAACTCCACTATTGCGATTTGTCTGAAATGGCATCATGAAGTAAAATAAAAAAGAAATGTATTAAGAGCCCATCCATTGTGCCACAGAACACTGGTGTCTCATTTCATGCACCCAAGTGCCACAGAAAACAAGCCAACCTGGGTACACTCAGGCTTCTGCTGTCTTGATCTCACCTCTTCATCTAAGAGGAAAGCTCAGTGTAGAGTCACTGGGAAGGTTTGGCAAATGACTCTTCCAGTTATTTTATCCACCTAAGGTGTATGCATTCCCTTCAACATTTAGCAGAGCCCTAGCAGTACTTTCCTAAAGGTATTGAGCAATCTGGCCATCAAAGCATCTTTCTTTATCCAAAACTGTCACCTCAAATTTTCATTGCAGAATCCTTACTTTTTTTTTTTTTTGCTCTGGTTTGTTTCCAGGAAATAGATCTGTGTTTGTTTGGTTCTAGCTCCTGGGGAACATGCTTGCACTACTCAGTAGATGGACCTTCTGGTAGAGATGTTATCTGAAAATAACTAATGAATCTCTGAACGCCTTATCAGCTCTTTGCTGCCATTGAACTGGTGCAGATTTGCAAGAGACACGTTTACCTCAAAATGCGATGAACACAAGTCCATTTACTTTGGGTTCAGGCCAAGAAATTAATCTGTTTTGTTTGCAGGTAAAATAACTGCAAGTTCAGACAAATGAGGATCTATTTTAAGTACTTTTGTTCTTTGAATTATAAGAGATATGACTTGGTGCTGCTTTGCTTGGGTACTTTAAACTTGGGGAGGCCACTTTGCCAGTAGAAGTCCCTGGGGCAGTGGTCGGCAAACTGCAGCTCGCGAGCCACATGCGGCTCTTTGGCCCCTTGAGTGTGGCCACGAAGTTTCAATCGCAGTGTACGTGCGCGCCCGTACGTGGTATTTTGTGGAAGAGCCACCCTCAAGGGGCCGCAGTTTGCCCACCACTGCCCTGGGGGAAAGAAAGTCTCTTCATCATGGACAGGGCCAAATGCTGAAACACAAAAGGCTTGACTATTAAAAGTCAGAGTTCACTGCCCATTATGTGCTTGGGTCCATGTGTCCACTGTTGTTTGGGAAATGATTCCTATTGGTATTTAACGTCCCCTCCCCACCAGATGTTTCCAGGAAAAACTGCTAATGTTGAGCAATGGAGGTTGGCCTAAATCTGAAAGGTTGCTTTACTGTGCTTTCCTGAGAACAGCCAAATTGTCAATAGGACTGTCCCCAGAGAGCACTAATCAATATGTGCTCTAGAGGCAGGATCACCCCGATCAGAAGGGGAGGCCAGGGCGGGTTGAGGCCTGGGGTGGTCTCAGGTCTCACTCCTTACATTTGCTGCCTATTGAGAGATGTATTATTTTAATTTGTTAAAGAACAGCATTGAACATCTTCTATGTGTTGTGCGAGCTTATTGAAAAGATTCCTGACCCAAACCTGTATGTTGTGGGAAGGGGTGGGCCTAGGGAATCAAGGAATGATTCTGGGAAGATATAACTTCTGAGTCCTAAATGATGAATGTTAGTTAGCACTTTAGGAGGGCCTTGTTATTTAGTTTCTCTAAAAGCAGATGCTGAAACAAGGATGTGAGGACAGGGTGTTTATTTGGGGAGGTGATGCTGGGAAGCCCCAGGAAGGGGAGGGGGAAATGAGACAGGGAAGGAGAGGAGGCCAATAGAAGGTTTGTCATCCTCAGGTATGATGACTGTGGATAGCCAGGGTTCCATGCTGCTGAGGGTCTCAGAGTAGTCCCCCATGGGGAGAAAAAGGTGGGCTGTTTATGCACCAACAATTTTCTGGAACTCAGACCTGCCCTGTAGGTTTTCATAAGCTCTGAAAGCCTAAGTGTTGAGGTTATTGGAATTGAAAGATGTCACAGGAGCACATGCAGGAATGGCTACTTGGTGGCCCAGGGCACGTGGGCAGCTCCTGGAGGGACTCAGGAGACATGAGCTACAAACCATTCCTGGCAGAGGGAGCAGCCCAGAAACCTTGAGCTTAAGGAACTCAGACGGTTCACTAAAATGGCCAACGGGTGAAACCTGATTTGGAGGCAGAGCCCCACCGTCTTCCTGGCGGTAACTTCCCTGCTGGCAGCTCTCCTAGGCCCCTGGGGAAAGCTGTGGCTGATTTCAGGTAAGAACTCAATCCAGTTTTTCTTTAGCACCTCCCTGTCGGTGGATTTGCATCTGCCGCCGGGTTTATATAAATGTATACCTATCAACTCTGAGAGTTTTCAGGAGCAAGAGGAACTTGGCTTAAAAAACAACAGCTGTCTTTGGTCTAGATGAAACAGTACTCTCGCTTCAGATGAAAGGTTGGCATTCCTGACCACGAGGTGCTCTCATTCACTGATTTTCGTTGGCAGAACTCCATGTGCAGGTCAGCCCACTGGCCTCCTGCCTGCCCCTCAAATGGCGCCAGATGGAGGTCCCGCACAGGCCTTTGCTGCTGCTGTTCTTTCTTCTGGAAGATCCTGCCTGGGATCATTCCACAGTGGCACCTGCGTTTAGGTCTCAGCTCCAGGACCTCCTGCTCAGAGAGGGCTTCTCTGACCTGCTGACCTCAAAGAGCCTTTGACCCCTTACTGGGTTTATTTTCTCTATAGCGTCTATCACTTTCAACGTGATATATTCATGTGTTCACTTGTTTCTTTTCTGTCTTTTTTCCTTTAGTAGGGGCTTTGCCTTGTTCACCATTGTATCCCCAGCACTTGGAACACATTGTTGAATAAATGAATGTATAAGTGAAAGCATAAATGAATGAATGAATGAACAAATTAATGAATAAATATAATTTCCAGGGCAGAGAGGGTTCAGGGAAGAGAAACATTTTAATCCATTGGATTAAAAGGAGAAGCTAGTGAGAAGTCCACCACAGAAACCTCTTATCTGATTATGGATTTATCTTCCTGTTGATAACTATTTTCTTTCATTTGATTTTTTTCCTGAGTTAATAATGTATTAGTTTTCTTTTCTGTTGCCATTTTCCTTTTTTTCTCTCTCTCTTTTGTTCTGGACTGCTCAGGGCTCCCTCCCTACAGTAACTGTCAGGACAAGAAACACTGGGGCAGCGATGATTGATGCCAGGTGACTCCCAATGATTTTTTGTGCCTGTGTTTATTTAGCAGGTTTAAGTTTCATTTAATCCCAAGCAAAGGTCCTGGATGCGGACTGAGATTCACAGCCCTGAAAAGGGCCTGGAGGCTTGGCATGCTTTTGGTAAGCATTGAGATTTTAGATTCTTATTTAAATGGGTCAGGTTGGGCCCACCCAAGGGGCCTGTTTCTTTCACCTCTAACAGATCTGGTAAAACTCTTTTACCAGCCATTCACCTGCTGCCGGCCCAGTGAGCTCATCATTGCAGACAGCTTCCTGCCACTGGAAAACCCAGCGCGTCCTCTCACCTCCCATGGGGGTGGCCTGGAGGGAGCCCGACATGGTCCCCTGACTTAAAGAGGTGGATGATCAAATTGACACCCCATCACATGTATTCTTTCTTTTTTTTTCCTTCTTTCTTTCTCTCTTTCTTTCTTTCTCTCTCTCTTTCTTTCTTTCTTTCTTTCTTTCTTTCTTTCTTTCTTTCTTTCTTTCTTTCTTTCTTTCTTTCTTTCTTTCTTTCTTTCTTTCTTTCTTTCTTTCCTTCCTTCCTTCCTTCCTTCCTTCCTTCCTCCCCTCCCCTCCCTCCTTTATTTAATTCCAGTCTTCCTTTCTTTAATACCCTCATTCGTCAATCTATATTTTTTTAAATATTCGGAGCTTGAATCCCAGCTCCCATAAAGAAGCGAGTAAAGTGTGCTTGTGAGAATGATACCAGGTGCTCCCGCGCTGGTTTTTGTTAATTGGATGTTCCGCCACGGTCATGGTAAAATGTTCATTTTTGAAAAAAATTTGGTACAATTA
>NW_005871262.1:446345-462737 GCF_000147115.1 Myotis lucifugus | reverse complement strand
CTCCCTCCCTCCTTCCTTTCTTCCTTTCTTTCTTTCTTTCTTTCTTTCTTTCTTTCTTTCTTTCTTTCTTTCTTTCTTCTCTCTTTATTTTATTTTTTTAATGTTTAATTTCTCTTCGTTTTTAAATAACCAAGTGCCTCTGTACCAGGTGACAGTGTAAATTGCAAGGCCTGCCACTGGGACTCTGACACCTGGGCCATGGTGGCAAACCTCCCGGGAGTTTTAAAGAGAAGACATGTCATCTACACGTGCAAAATATTTTGATTACTAAGTGTTGACAACTAATTTGACTTTAAAAATTATATACAGGCTAAAAGACAAGTCAGCGGGCTTCCAGCCTCTGACCTGGGAAAGCCTGCCATGTGACCTGTCCATGTAATTTCATTTTAAATATATCTTTTTTCCCCATTTTGTTTTTAATAAAAAAAAGTTATTGTAGAAAACGTTTCTTGTGGGAAATACAGGTAGATGAAAATAGAATTTTGCAATTCCCTATAACTCTCCCCGCTTAGGGAAAACCACTCTAGTCATCTTAAAATCTGAGGCTCCAATCTTATACTGACTACTGATGTGACATGTCACTGTACTAGTACATGCCTCGCTGTGAATTCTTGTTGGACTCCTGTGGAAAGTGTCTGATAGGGGCATTTGGAGGAGAAATTGCCCTAAGCTGTGTTAAGGGTGGATGGCAAAAATCATCGAGGGCACAGGAGGACAGGTGAGTTTCAGAAGTGAGAGAAAGGAGCAGGTGAGGAAGCCCTGTGTGCGAGGACTTTGGCAGATGGGACACAACTGATTTCACCCTGTTCACAGGCATTCTGTGATCACTGACTTCCTTCGGGCTGATATCAGGCTTCCTTTGGCCCTGAAAGTATAAAAATGTGTGTTAGAAAATTCAAAGAGCCCCTTGAGTAGCACAAAGGGGCCCAACTCTAACCTCCCAGGGTCAGGGAAGCATCCCTGGGCACTTGTAGGCACTAGTAAATGCCAAATTATTTTTAAAAAAATATTGATAGTTTCCATTACTGGTACCTAAGCATATATTGCATTTGCATATTACCTAATTCAACTTGGGGGTAATATAGGGTGGTGTAATTTTTAGGTCAAGAGGTCATAAACCTACATAATTGGAAAAATTGTCACTTATCACACAACTGCCATCTATTAAATTTATTTGATTAAGTGGAAATTCTACTGGATCAGTTCTGGCAAATATTATGGTATGCACAAGATCAGAGCTGGTAACTATTGAACTTTCTCATGTAACAGAGTGAGGAGAATATGGACTTTTAAGACAATATACAAGAGAAAAATAGATGAACCAATCAGATGGCAGAAAACTGGTTACCATGGGGGATAGGACAATGAAAATCAGTGATTCTGGAAGAGGAATGCCTAAAACATTAATCTGTTTAGTGTTAGGTACAATATGACTGCCCCCTCACTAGCTGCCCAAATATTTACTGAAGTCTAATTCATTATCAAATTCTTTATGTGAGTGGGTTTTTAAAAAGTAGACCTAGCCGAAACTGGTTTGGCTCAGTGGATAGAGTGTCGTCCTGCGGACTGAAAGGTCCCAGGTTCGATTCCGGTCAAGGGCATGTACCTGGGTTGCGGGCACATCCCCAGTAGGAGATGTGCAGGAGGCAGCTGATCGATGTTTCTCTCTCATCGATGTTTCTAACTCTCTATCTCTCTCTCTTCCTCTCTGTAAAAAATCAATAAAATATATTTAAAAAAAAGTGGACCTAGACAAAGGTGAATTAGTCATAATATTGGGATGAAATTTGAAAACAAAGAACAGGAACTAGAGCTGGAACCTGGAGGTAGAGTTGCCCTTGAGAACATAAGTCCTTCAGGAACGTACGGAAATATCTGGGAGCTTTGGATATCCCCGGGCATGAGACTGATTTAATGTGATTTGACCTGTGTTCAAGAGTATGAGAGACACTTTCTGACATTAGCCTGAGTGATCTCTGCAGTGAATAGTGTAGTGAGGAAATCGAGTAAAAATGAAGTGTGTTCCCTCTTGATGTTGAGCCAATATCCATGCTTCATCCAAACTGGTATTAATTGTGAAAGTAAAGTAGAGATGGGGAGGAATCTTAGCTCAACGCCTCCCCTAAGGGCCAGTTCATAATGAAAATCCACATCTCTACTGCAGGGCCCATGTGCTGCAGCAACACACTGCAGGGGGCATTACAGAGACAATATGCAGTGAAGGGTTTTTGTTCTGTGCGTTTTGGTATAGCGGCTATACCAGTGGTCGGCAAACCACAGCTCGCGAGCCACATGCAGCTCTTTGGCACCTTCAGTGTGGCTCTTCCACAAAATACCGACTTCTGCGCATGGGCCACGCAGTATAAATCGCACTGTACGTGGGCGCCCGCAGGTGGTATTTTGTGGAAGAGCCACACTGAAGGGGCCAAAGAGCCGCATGTGGCTCGCAAGCCATGGTTTGCCAACCACGGGTATAGCCAAAAGTTGAACTAAGCTTCATAGAGTGATGGTGATGATGCCGAGGCAGAGGCTGCCTGACAAAGTATGAATAAGGAATAGGTGTGTGTGGGGGACGACCAAAAACCAAAACAAAATCAGAATTCACTGGACCAGGGTATGTATCCAAATAAAAATGGAATTACTGGGATGATTCACTGGAACAATAGGTATCTACATCTATATCTACATTTTACATGTCCACACTTCCAAAAAAATTTATGAAGACTAACCATAAGATATAAGGAATAAAAATATTAAACACAAGTTCAAATATCATGTGGAATAAAGAGGTCATGGATACTCTATCAAAAAATTCACTGGAGTTGTCAGACTCCTGGCAGCCAATGCAAGACCAAAACTCTCACAACTCTCATGTGGTAAAAAAAAAAAATTTAAGACACTTTTGCAAGAGTTTATCAGATCTGTCTGATCCATCTCTTAAAATAAATATTCATGCTCTGGCCTGTTGTTCAGTGGTTAGAGCATTGGCCTGCAGACTGAAGGGTCTCAGGTTTGATTCTTGTTCAACTGCATATACCTTGATTGGGGTTCCATCCTGGCCCTGGTCAGGTTGCATATGAGAGGCAACCAATTTATGTGTCTCTTATGTCAATGTTTCTCTCTCTCTCCCCCACCACTTCTCCCTCTCTTCCACTCTCTCTAAAAATCAATAGAAAAAAAAATGTCCTCTGGTAAGAGTAAAAATAAAAAATAAATATTCACCTGTGCACATCCAATATAATAAAAGCCTAATATGCTAAGTATCCAGTCATCCGGTAGGCCATTCAACCAATCAAAGCATAATATGCTAATGATATCCTAAGGCTAATCAACCACTCTCTATGACTTGCACTGACCATCGTGGGGCATACAGTTGACTAGTAGGTTAGCTTGCTGCTGGGGTCCAGCCGATCAGGACTGAGTGAGATGGGCTGGACATTCCCTAGAGTCATCCCGCAGTCCCTCCCTGGCTGGCCAACCTTCTGCATCCCTCCCCAGCCCTGAGGGTGCACTGGTGGGGTCCCTTGGCCTGGCCTGTGTCCTCTCGCAATCCAGGCTGAGAGACACCCCCCGAAGGCACGACTTTTGTGCACTGGGCCTCTAGTCTTATACTATAAAGAACAGTGAAAACATAACAATGGGATCAAGTCCTTAGCATACGTTCTTTTCCAGAGTGATGGACAAGGAGTGTCTGTCAGTGTGGAAGGCACACAGATGCACCACTGAATTCCCCTTCAAGTAAGGACTCTGTCCAGCTACAAGGACTGGTGTTAGTTGGCAGCCTCCAGGCACACCTCAGCTCTTCAGCTCTTCTAGGTTGACCAATGAGAGAGCAAGACAGGAGTACGGATGCTTAGTGACTTCTGCTTACTGTGAGATTCTTCTAAGGGACATTGACTTTGCCAGGTCCGCACTGTGTCCAATGGCCCCCAGCCCATGCTTTCCTTCTCTCTTTTATGTTGTTGCCTCCCTATAATTGATTTGCACACTTAACTCCCTCTCAATGTCTGCTTCCCAGAGAACTCAACCTGCAAGAGTGGCAATAATTCCTAAAATTGCTTATGATGAATGAAGGGAAGGTGGTCCTTTCCATGACCTTACACTGGTTTTAGAGACTTACTTATTTATAAACTACAGTAAGTGCCAGGTTTTTGTTTTGTTTTGTTTTGGTCAGAGGGAGTCCTTTCTAAATTAGACACTTCCTAAGTGAGACTCAATAAAATTTATGGGGAAAAAATGGCTTGGGTCCTTTCTACCTTGTTCCTTCCCTTAACCAAGCATTTTCCGTTTAACTCATTCAATCACAAGTAACAGTTTTGATAGCCTGTCTTTTCTCTTGAATATCAAATTATTATACCCCCCCAAAAAAAATTAGCAATTTATCATTTGCTTTTATACCCATTAGCTCACTGACTGTCACTACAGCCAGGCAAGATAGGAAATCACTCCCAGGACGTTTCAAGGAGGAGAGTCATAGAGCCCAAATGACTTGCCAAGTCCTTGCTCATAGACATTTGAAGATGGGAATTTGAACCCAGTTCTTTCAACGCCAAGTCCTGAAACCCAAAGTCCTTGCCCAGACCGGGGTCTCACTCTATAAGCTCCAGCTAAGGTCTGACAGGGTGACCACACAGCCCTTGGTATAAGGCAGTGCTCTACCTCCTGGTAATGCATGTTGGTTCCCAACGGGATCACCCTCATGAAGCAAAGGCAACCTAGCAATGGCTTCAGTATCCACCTGAAGACAGGGCTGGATGCTACTCAGGTTGCCTCACACACCCCTCTTTTGTGCTCTCATGTTTCTCATCCTAGAGCATGCGGACCCTACTCCAGTTGCCAGAGGGGTTTTAACATCCTCCACAGAGCAACTGCTTCTGTGCTAGAGGTACTTCTTCATCAAGTTAGTATAAAAGTCAAGCCAGTCTAGTTTCCTACTTAAACCCCCCACAGAAAGAGACCCATTCTCATGCACAAAGCCAAGGCCAAATGCACTGGGACCCATTACAAATAGCTCTACATTATAACAGGCTAAAAAGGATTTGGCTTTTTAACGAACACCATAAGGGGCAATCAAGAGCCTCTGCAAGAGCCTAGAGAGAGAGGGACGCTCCTTAAGCTGCCAGGCCAGGAGGGCGCTGCGTTTCATTCCCTTGACAATGGTGTCATTACAAGGCTTCTCTAACTCGCTCAACTACAGAAACAAAGGATAATTTTTCCTGGGAGGAGGTCAAGGGGGCCCCCCGCCCTGTTCTTGTGTGTTTCCCCAACCCCAAACTAAGCAAAAGGAACAGAGAGAGAGATGCGGGTTCATTTCTTCATGCACTAAAATTAGAAGTGAGGTGGCTGGAATGAAATTATTTTCTTTTTCTCCCGAGAAGAAAACTATGAACCCCTTTACTGCAGTTTACACTAAAGAAAAATGGAGTGTGGCTCTTAGGAGTTTGTTCAAGTTACAGAAAACACATATACACACACATTCATACAAACACAGAGGGGCTCTATTTCATATCCATCCCTTCCTTTCTTCAGGACAGTTTATCAACCAGAAAATCAGAGTCTGTGTCCATTATATTACTAGAAATGCCCTCCTAGAAACATGTCTTTTTCTGTAAGTAGCCTTTTTTTCTTTAACTAAAAACTAGTAGGGATGCACAATATGTGGGCATAATTGCCAAAGCTGCAAATATTGATTAGGGGGCAAGCTGCTGGCGACAGCATCTGACACCACCCTTGGCGGGCTGGAACCCAATTCTTACTGGTAATGGGTGGATGGAGAGAGAACTGTTGAACTGTTTACTACTTCAAGACACTTTAAAAGGTAACAAATGTACAAATAGCACAGAAAAAAGAGCCTTCCATAAGATGGCTTAGAGTCGGGATAGAAAACTCAAACAATTTTAGCCTCAAAAAGTCAACATTAGACACCCTTCTACTAAGGACCTCCAAACAAACAGAGTTACTCTGTACACACATTAACAAACGCCACTCCATGCGCTGTGACTTTCACCTTGCAGGGTCACGGGTTCACACACGCCTTTGCACAGGACCAGCGGGTTTCAGAACCCACCGGCTCTGTCTCCTGAGAACTTTTAGTTTTAGGACTTTTGTAGTTGGCTTGTCTGGGGCAGAGGAGGGCAGGGGAGAAACTCCAATTCAGACGGGGGTAGGGGTGCACTTGGCCCTCAGAGCAAGCCATCCTCAATGTGTGCCCTATTTGTCTTCCATCTTCTCACAGTCCAGCGAGACAGTGTGACAGACAGATGCCTGTCGTGCCCAGACATCCCGCATCCCACATAATTAAAAAGCAGAGGGTTACCCTTCTTAAAAGTAAATAATTAATACGAGAAGAAGAATTCATCATCTTCACCTCCTACTCAGGCCTGGAAAAGCCAGTTTTTGGCTTTCTTTCCAACCATTGAATAATATGAGTAAGAAAATAAATTCGCATAGTTTCTTTTTTTGTCTATTTGATGAGGGATGTAATCCCCTGCTATTTAAAGATGGCCCTATTTTAGTAAGCCAAGTCTTTGCTTATTATATATAAGGCTCCTTGGTTTCTCAGACATTTAGCCAGAAACAAGAGACTGAGTGATTTCAGCGGATATTCAGGGATATTCCGTTTCCCACCCCAACATTAAGAGTAGTCTACACACTCGTATGTCTAGTGCTTACAGGGCCTTCCAGTTCCTCCCAAATAGGACCTACCAAGGGCTGCACACATGAAACATGACTAAAACGGCATGCCTGAAAAACTGCTCTCCCTCATAGTTCACGTGATCATCCACACACTTTATACAATCAAAATCATTGTTAACTCTGAGTTTCCACGTTTGAAAAACGAAGTCACTCTTTGCATCGCATATCAAGAGGAAGTAAAATAAGGAATTGGCCACAGGTTCTTTTTAGCCCATTCCTTTAAATGTAATTATGCAAGGAGGCAACATTTGATATTGCAATCAATAGCCTATAGCCCTTTTATAAAGCTGGGTCTTAGCTCCCATTGATTTTTATGGCGAGCTGCACAAACTTAGTTATGCATATTAGAGTTTTATGCCACAAAGAAGAGAAAATGACTTCCTTCCCATAGGGAACAATGAGAGGTGCATATCAGCTTTTAGAAACCACACAGAAGAAAGCAATGTATGTCTTCAGATTATTTTAACTGACACAAAAACAATGACAGCTCATAAAATGTGGGAGAGAAAAACATAAACCGTAGTTTTTGCAGTGACAACATGGCATGCTCAATGTCGCTGGAAGGATGTTTTTCAAAGATGTTTTTTACACTTGTACATATTTTCCCAGGAAATGTTGGGGAAAGAAATGCCTCAAAAAAAAATAGTCTCCTAATTGTAGTTGGCTTAATACCTCTGCAAGAAAGTCAATAGCATGCCTAGCTCAGGTGGCCTTGGGCTGCTCCCTCCCAGTGTCTGATAAAGCTAGACTCTTCCCGGATCAAGGTATTAAGGTTTGGGTTATTTGTATTGATTTTATGTGCTGCTACGCCACACCAGTCATATCTCTGATTCACAAATTCCTCTTTAAAATGTCACTGCAGCTTATTTCCTCTGCCATCCATCAATACTGTGGCCAGAGGAGCTGGTTGTTAACCCTGAGGGCAGTGGTCTTATTTGATGCAGCCCAGGGCCCTGCAGATTCCCACTTTTGACAGATATCAACAATGGGGGGAGTGGTTTCAGGGAGTGGTCAGTAAGGTTCTTTACCAAAAAAAAAAGGGGGGGTTTTCTCTGACATTCAGAAGACTTTTCTGAAAACCCTTGCAAATGGATAGGCCCTCTAGTGGTTCCCAAGTGTGCAAATAAAAGTGTGCTAAAAAATAAATAAATAAATAACAGAAGGCCTCATCAGACAATATTTGACATCATTTGAAAGCACAGCCCACACACAGGTGTATGCAAGAGGATTTCCATACCTGAACACAGCTGTTACTGCCTAACTCCATACCCTCAATTCTACTTGATGTAAATCTTCAAGAAACTTTGTCTTAGATGCTGATAATTTGGGGACAATAAAGATGTTCCCTGGAAGTTCTACACTAAGTCTTTCTCAACAAAATACATAAAACTGAGCCATCTAATAATTTTAAACAGATACTTCTCCTTCTTTGAGTGGAGTATAAATACTAGCCTTCACTGGAAGCCAAACAGAAATCTACACACAGGCACAGGCACTACTGTATTTATCAGTCTACGGTGATCCTTCAACAAACATGCAGTGGGGTAAAAATAAAACACATGTTTTCCCTTATTTCTCCGCAAGCACTTACTTAAGGTTTTATTATATTTGGCCATGGGACGTTCAGTAAACTTGCTGATGATATCAAAGAATTATTTTACAAACAGTAAAAGTTACACTATTGACACCTCCAAATTCTGGAGTATTTACATTGTGTTAGGTGCACACTTGCTCAGGGAGATTAACAAACATTACTAGAAAGGCTGTGGCCAAATCCACCCTGGTTGTTTATAAAACCTTTACAACTCATCAGCTTCCACTAACACACTGGCACTGTTCAATTACCATCAGTTTTAGAGAGCCTTAGCAAAACATCCAGTGCCCATGTAAATAGACAAATCTGAAAACTAGCTGGTCTGTTGGCTTACATACTGTAGGTAATGTTTTCTTTTGCTCAAATTTGTTCTGGAAACTAATCACGCTCTGATAAAGCCATCTGCAAATATGAGAAAGATTGACACCCACATGTCAAAGTTTACACAGCCTGACCAAGTGTACATATAGTGCAGATGATGTAAGGGCTCTGCCGTGCAGAGCTTCCCCGGGGCCATGTTGGAATGGAACTTGGAGGATAAGAATGCAGGCTCCACTGTCCAGGTTAAAACAAAACTGGCCAGGTTTCTGGACAAGCTGAAACTCTTGCAAAAGAATGGGTGCTTTCCTCACTGTTCATCATGGAACCTCAACTTCATTCTCCTGATAGCATCAGCCTAGGACTATAGGATGACTATCACTCAGCTAATTCCAAACACAATTGCTTTTTTACAAGTCACTACAGCTTTATCTTTATCCAGAAAGTGATAGTACTATTGTCTGCCTGTTAGAAAAGATAGCATTCAATATTAGTAAGAGTAACACTAGGAAATGGTATTTGTCTCACAGTTCATAGGTTGGCAACTCTAATGATCTAATTTGCATGAGGAACTTTACACGTAGATTTGTCCACCCACACTCAAGTAAAGTCCAGACTAAAAACCTGAATCCAAAGCAGGTGGAGCCTGGATGTGATTGAATGCAACGAGGAGTTGAGGAGTTCGTCTTCATTTACCATCATCAATGAACTTATTTGATACATCTAGCACAATACTCTTTTAGTAGGTGATTGTTCATATCTCCAGGCAGTAAACCCAGTGGCTCTATTGTGTAGTCCTGATCTCCCTCTTTGGTAACAATGAGAAATCAACAGCCATGGGGAAGGACTTGATTTTAGTGAACACATTTTGGCTCCAGATACTCACTCTTATTAAATCATGTTTAAATTTTCATTCTAGAAACTTTTTCTAGCGATCAAGAACAAATCCCTTTGTTATTTCTAGAATATAGACTAATAAGTCTTTTAAACATGTGCAACATTTGTTTCTCTCTAGACTTCTGACAATTCTTATGATTGGTGGTTTGCTATTTTAATTACCAAATATAGCTCTGCCAGTTCTTTTAGTTTCCATTTCAAAGTCTGGATAATTTCTTAGAATTCCATCAATTCTGGGTTTTGATTCTTTTTCCTATTTCCAATTGTAAGCTTATTCCTCTAGATAGACTATTAGATTTATAACCAGTAATGGGCTCATCACTTATTGTTTAACTTACTTTAAGTACAACAAAATAAAGCCTTCTGAGAGTTCTCACAATTTTTGTCTTTGAAAGCATCAATATTATTTAGTCTTCTGGTGTCCTTGAAACTCTTCTTTGATGGTGACATATTTCTGTCTTTACCTCTGTCCATCATTTATAAATTTTAATGATATATGCTCAACAGATATATCTTTGTTTATCACATTTAATTGGTTAGATGCTTTTCTTAAAACAAATCTATATATGCCAACATTTTCCAAACTAAGTCTTATAATAAAAAACTATATGTGTTACCTAATTGTAAAATTTAATGAATAATACCTATACCCAATTAATTGTCCTTGTTATTTCAAATACTTATTATATTCTCCAAAAAAGGATTTTAGCATTTCCCAAGGACTTTTCAAGGACACACACCTTATATTTATGAAGGCATATGTTTCACTCTTGCCCAACCATTTGAGCTGTCTTTGATCATATATTATGACTTCTAAACCTGATAACCTCTTTTGTGCTTTACTATGTGCATTGATGTGAAATGTGTAACAATTTTATGATGATTCTTGTCAAACATAAGCCTTTTCTACGTTAGCTCATAAAATTTAATTCCCAATTTCCTCCTGCCAAAGGTAAGTGATCTTTGCCCCTAGTGGATAATTAGATCATGGAGTTAGGTGACAGCTTAACAGTTACCAGGTAATATTGCCTTAGAGGAGATGGTTAAGGGTAAGATGATAACTCTTGCTTCTGAGGGGAAGCGGGTAAAGCAAAATGGAAAAATCTTACATTTGTTGAATCCTGTCCTGTGCCACACTGATCCAGGTGCCTTATGTTATTATCTCTTCTCTCATCCATTCTCCTCTTGCCTCCTAATTTATTCCCATAATGTTGGTATGAGTCAACCTACACCAGGACTCAAACCTTGGGATAAAGGGTTGGTCTTTGTACAAAGAGTTTTTGGAAACCATTAAAGGATATTAGGAAAGGAGAATAAATGAAAGAAATAAGGATATAACTGAGGTAGATAGAAGACACTGCTGCTGCCCCACCCATCCAGGCCCTTACCAGTTCAGTGAATGCCCCTCCACTCCCAACTGCCCATCATTGAATCCCTTTGCTTGAGGATTTTGGTTGCTGGAGTCAGCTCTTCCCAAAGGTGGTACTGGCTGGAATTGCTGAGGTATTAATACCCCTGGGGGAGCCTTTAACCAATAACTGAGAGAAAGAGAGAGAGAGAGAGAGAGAGAGAGAGAGAGAGAGTAGATAAACACCACAGCTCACAAACCCTTGGTTGGTGTTGACTCTGAGCCATGTTTCAACAATGGCACATAGAAGTCCCCAGCTGTATTTTTTCTCTGTGTCTTTGTTTTCACTGCCTCATTGCCACTCATCTTCTTTCTGTTGGCCATAATGGTTCAGTTCACCTGTATATTCCCAAGCTTAGCTCAATTCTGGAACCCCTGACACAAAAGCAATTCAAAAATTGCAACTATAGCTCCATATCACAAAAAGTTTGCATTTTCCAACTGTCTTCAGATCAACAAGTGAGGAAAACCTAGATTCAAGAGTAGCTTCTCAATAAGTGTTACTTGGATGAATGAACAAACGAATGCATTGAATCCTTCTCACAATCCTAAGATGATGAAATAGAGGATCAGATGGATTCAGTAGCATGCCCAAGTCTCAGCTAATAACAAGTAGAAGGTAACAATATCTTAGCTATACTCTGTAGGTATCCCTAAGATCCCATGTAAGTATCATGTTAAAGTCTCTTAATAGGTGAAGATGCACACTGAGGAGTTGTGCTGCCCAAATGTAGAGGTAAGGGGGGATATGCCTGCCAACTGCCTCCTGAAGCAAATTTTCCCTTCTCAGATGTGTTTACCGCCATGATATTTCTTTGGAGGTTTTATTTATCTGTGGATTTTCTTTGAAGGAAGGCAGCCAGAGGATGTTTTTTAGAAGCCGAGGTGAAAATTAGTAAGATGCTTTGACATGGCACCTTTCATAACATTGAAAAATGATCAGTAGACTCGCTCTCAAGGATAAGGAATTTGCATTTGGCTTGCATTGTGCAAACAGGGCTTTTGTTGATTTATCAACAAGACTTCACTTGGGGTTTTGGATTGGATTTCAGAGGTTGGCACCTACGCTCTAAAAAATCTAAACAGAAGGAGAAAATAAATCACCAACTGGCACTTAAAAGCAAAGATTTATACCAAATTTAATGAACTTCCTGTCTTGCTGAGCATGAGGAAAATGTCATGTTTACCTCAATGCTCTCTGCTCCTGGCAGCGGATGTGCCGAGTTGGAAGGAATGCAGAAGTGGGTCACACTCACCCAACTGGATCTCAGAAAACTCATGAGTGAGAGAACACTCTGCAAGTGCTCAGGCCTTCATGGTGCCCAGCCCTTGCTACTAACTCTACTCAGGGTGACTCTAAGGAGACATGACTGTCAACTCATACTGTCTACTTGGGTTCCTCAAGAAGATCAAATCAAGGATTTAAGGGCAAATCATTTATTTAGGTGTTGGTCCCAGGAAACACCACTAGGGGAGTGGGGAAAGTAAGACAAGAAGGCAGTTCATAAAGGGGGAGTCATCAAGCCAGTCACCACTGTGGTCAAAGGAGCTTAATCCTTCCTGTCCCCTCCCCTACCATTCAACCAGTCAACTTGAATTTCTATGTTCTACTTTATTCACTTCTCTGAAAACTGTACTCTCTTCTCCACCCTTCCCATGACCTGAGCTTTAAGCCTCACTATTGAGTCCCCTGGACTGTTTTAGGAGCCCCTACACTCGCCTGCAAGCCCATCCTTCATCAAGTCATCCTTCAAAAGTGCCAATCTTATTATTTTCCTCCCCTGTTGATGTCTTCAGTAACACCATCAGCCAGCAGTCATGTTCAAACCACTCCAAAGAGCTCTGTATCCTTCCCACACTTTTTCCTTATTTTAGTCAGTAGGACCACCATTCAACCAGATACTCAAACCAAGACCTACAGACATCGCTGGCCCCACCTTGTATCTCATTTAGTCATCTCATTGGCAAGACCTGAGGCTCTACTTCCAAATATGACTTGTCCCCTCACTCCTCTTCAGCTCCTGTCTCCTTGTTTCCAGTCTTCTTCCACCTTCAATATGTTATCCACACAGTCACAGAATAAAGTTTTAAAAAATTAGATGACATCTCTCCTCTGTTACAAAGTTCTGAGGGATTCTTACAGTGTTTTGAGTCAAATCTAACCTTCTTAAAATGGCTCTCTTGATTCTTATGTGATCTTGTTCCATTCTGCTGTTGAACTGCACTTCTACCCTGCAAGTGGATATATTATATAAATTCTGACATGATGTAATGTGGCGCACATTGCACCATCCATAGTGCTCTGGACACACTGGTTTCTTGCTCCTCCAAAATGGAGGACTTGTTCTGGTCTTTGGATCTTTGCCTAGAACTTTATTCTGAAAAGTTTTGCCCACCCTTCCCCAACCCAACACCATCCCTATCACATGGCCAACAACATCTTAGTCACCTGCTTTTATCCTGTGAGGCCTTTCCTGTATAGTACATTTAATTCCCCATCCTGGGCTGCTAAGTAATGCTGTTTATTTGTGAAGATGCTATTATCTGATATTAAGTTGTCCTTGTATTTGTTTACTTATTTATTGACTACTACCTAATCAGTAATCCGTGTTTCTCAAAGAAAGAACACCTATTCTGTTCTCAGATACACCTAGAATTAGGTTTGGTGTAAGTTTGGAACATAAAAATATGTGTTGGATAAATGAATGAATGTTATTATCAAACTATTAACATTTATCAATATAATAAGGTAAGATATTATATTTGAATTGGAATTTGCTCCTTGATTATTACTGAAATCATACCCTTTCATACTTTTATTAATAATGACTTTTTTCCCTTTTCTGTGACTATCCTGGTGGCATCCTTTGCTTACCTTTCTATTACTTGTTTTTCTTTTAGTTGCTAGTCATTCGTTGTTTTCTCTCTCTATTTTTTTGTAGTTATTTATGTCTCAGATAATTTATTTGTTCTATATTTTAAAAATATCTTCTCCCAGTAAGTCATTTATCTTAATTTTATTTAGGGGGATATATGTCATTACAAAGTTTCAAATGTTGATGTGGTAAAATGTATCAATTTTCTTTCTTAAAATACATAAAATATAAAAGCTACAAAGGCTTCCTATACCTCCAGATGTAAACTTTTACTTGAACACACTGATCAATATTAGGATCCATGAAAGTGTCACAGTGGATATTATATAAGTTTGGGGATGATGTAATATGAAGTACACAGCAAAGTGTGTTAAGTATTCTTACAAAAAAATTTTTAAAAAGTAACACATTAAATGAGGTCTTTGCATTCAATCCCCGGCCAATGGGTTCTATGGAGGTTGGGACAGGAAAGGGCACCGGGAGGGGACCGTCAAGTAAATCCAGAGTGTGGCACTCAATAGGCCCGGTGACTACAAGACAATAGCATAGGAGAAAAGGGGATAATTTCAGATGAAAAGAGATTAAGAAATATAACAAATACATACAATTAGAAAACTTTAAAAATCCTGATTCAAACAAATGAACAAACAGTGAGATTTGGATAATTATGGAAATTTGAAAATGGTCTAGACATTAGATGTTATTAAGAAAATATATTTTTATTATATTATTTAAATTTTTTTATTTTATTAAAGATCAGATGGCATAGTGATTATATCAAAAGAATTCCCTTTTGTGAGATGCATGTTAAGTATTTAGAAGTGAAAATATATGGGATTTTCCTTTATAGCCTCTTTCCCCAAATAAAAGAGATGTGTATTGGTGTTGGGAGGAGACAAATGAAGAACCACATGCAAAATGCTGATGACATGTGTCAGGGCTGCTCAATAAAGTGAAGGCAACACTCTTAGGCTTAAAGAGGAGAGAGGAAGGGCCGTGTTCAGGTCCAGAACCGGCAGCTCTGTGAGAAGGCAGCTTGGTAGGAGCTGCCAGTCAGGTGTGGGGGAAAGACCCTGACCTCACCCTCTTCCCCTTGTGATCCACTGCTGGGTCTTCCCATGGGCAGATCCATCCAGAAGCCAGAGAGCAGGGGATCACTGGTCCATGAAGATCTGCCTCATAAAGTATAGAGGGAGACACAATTATATGAAGGATGGGTGGATCTAGTAGGCCTGGTACATTGCAATTTTGTATGTTTAGAGACTTTCATAATTTATAGTTTAAGATAAAGAAATGTGTATTATTTTGCCTTTGGGTGACAAAGATTAATACAGTTTTGAAATCAAGTATATTAACTTTATTATTCAAATTTCCTTTATTTTATTATTTCTGAGTATATGATATATTGAATTCCATGAAAAATGTCTTCATATCTCTTACCTATAATTTTAGCAATACCAATTTCTTTTTATTCTTCATGATTTTTGTTATATATTATTTGAACCTATAAAGTTTCATAAACAATATTTTTATTAATATGAAATATTATCAAAACCAAGATGGCGGCATAGGTAAACACCAGAAATTGCTGCCTCCCACAACAAGTTCAAAAATACAACGAAAAGACAAAATGAACATCATCCAGAACTACAGGAAGGCTGGCTGAGTGGAAATTCTACAACTAGAAGGAAAGAGAAAAGCACACTGAGACTCATAGGAGGAGCGGAAGTAAAGTGCAGAGGTACGGAGGCTCGAGCACGTGCGTGGAAAGGGGCTGGCACCTGAGGACGCGGCTGTCTTTTTGAATCGGGAGGGAGTCACAAGCTCCCGACTGCTCTGAACTCCAGTTCCTGGAAGTCTCTGGGGACCCAGGACTCATACGGGGAGAAACTGGACTGTCTGGCAGCAGGCAGAACTCGGAACTTGAGGGCGGCTTTCTCTCAGAGGTGTTTGCAGCAATTACCGGGACACTGAGATGTGGGGCCCCTTAGGGCAGGGATGAGGATCAGCCATAGCTGCTTGCTCCACCCTGTTGATTCCCTGAGACCCCGCCCCACCCAGGCTACGGCAGAGGCTTTTGCATATGAATGCCCTGGCCCTTTGCAATCTGAAAATTACCTAACAAATTGCAACTGGGCCAGACAGACCCAGAACTTCCAAGAGAAGGCCCAAGGCCCCACAGCAGCTTGCATTGCTTCACAGCTGGGCCTCATCTGGGCACCTCCAAACCCCAAACAAGGAAGGGGAATCTGCAGATCTCTTCGTAGCTCCTGCTGGGTAGCCTCAGGCAGAGGCTAAATTAGCACCTCCTTAGATCCAAGAGCCAGTGTACCCAGTGGTCAGAGTAGGACCATCCAGATTATAACTCCTCAGAGCCATAAGGGTCACACTCAGGGGACAGACTCAGGGAGCACCAAAGCCCCACTGAAGCAAGTCTTGCCCCAGAAGGGTGTCTTCAGCACAGAAGTTCTCCCACTTCAGACACAGCTGATTCCTACAGCCAATTGGCCTGGAGGTCAATTCCTCCCAGTGATAACTACAACAATCAAGGCTTAACTACAAAAAGACTACAACAAGACTGTGCACAAAGCCCACAAAGGGGT
>NW_005871262.1:428039-445211 GCF_000147115.1 Myotis lucifugus | reverse complement strand
TTTCTTTGTTTTATTTCAAGTGTGTGTGTGTGTGTGGTGTGTGTGTGTCAAAAACAGGACATAGCCAGGTGATTTTATTCTTTAAAAAAAACCAATCTGAGTATCTGTTGTCTTTTAACAGGTGAATCTTATCCCTTCACATTAGTTGTGATTATTGATTTATTTGGACATATTCACACCATGTAACTTAAGTTTCCTTTTTATAATGCTTGCTGTGGTGCATGAAGGCTCTTACTGGATTTATCACTTTTCCTTGTTTCATATTTTCTGCATTATTTTATAAATTATACATTTTATTTCTATCCTTTACTCATTATTTTAATAAGTATTTATACTGTTTAAATGTATTACAATTTTATTTTTATTAATGTCTAGACTTAATTTCCCCTCCCAAATAAGACTTCATTTTCCTCCCTCCTCCTTCCCATGCTTCCAACCATGGCGAGGTAATCTAGGACTGCTGAGTAGTACAGTAGCCACTGGCAACATGTGGTTATTGAGCACTTGAAATATGCCTCATCTAAATAGAGAGGTGCTATAGATGTAAAAACCATGCCATACTTCAAAGACTTAGGCAAAAAAAAAATGAAATGTCTCACCAATATCTTTTAATATTGATTATATATTGAAAGGTAATATTGTAGATAAATTGGTTTAATTATAATGTATTGTTTAAAATTTCCTTTATTTAATGTGGCTACTAGAAAACTTAAAATTCCAGATGTTGCCCACATTATATTTCTACTAGAGGCCTGATGCATGAAATTCATGCAAGGGGCTCAGCCCGTGCAGCCCTGGCTGCCTCATGGCTCTGCGGCCCCCCTCACTGGTCGTTCTGACACCTGGCCTAATTAGCATATTAGCTCTTTATTATATAGGATGGGACAGAGCTGCTGTAGGACTTTTGTTCTGGGTTGCTATTTTTTAAACAGTAAACAGGTTTTTTTCCTTATTTTTTTTTAATCTTTCTCTCAGAACTCTTGATTCCCTTTCCAGCCCTTCAATTCTGGTAGATACAGAATTCTAGAACTCAGATGCAATTGCTACATTGTCTTCAGGTTCTTGCTATCTCTGGAGGCAGTCCATTATTCTTTCTAGAATATTTTATGAATTACCCCTTATTCTTAGTGTCTCCCAGTTTTGCCTAATGTATACTAGTATGGGTTTCTTCATTTTCTTTCCTTTTGTTTCATGCTCATGAAAAAAAAAAACTTTTGTGTGTGGGGGGTCTTTTTTAGTTCTGGGAAAAGTTCTTACACTGTTTCTTTGCCTATCTTGACCCTTCCACATCTGTTTTTTTTTTTTTTTCATTGCATCTCCTCCTTAAAGGAATTTGCATCTTTTGATCCATTTTCCACATTTAAATTTTTAACCCCTTCCATTCATTTCTTTTTTTTCTCCCTCGTTCTCTCATTTTTGCTTCTAACTCATTAATGTGTGTGTGTGTGTGTGTGTGTGTGTATTTATTCCTTGAGTCACCCCATTCACTATGTCAAAGAACTGAATTCTCATTTCAAAGGTTTCTAATTGGTTCTTTTCCATAACAGCCCACTCTGTGTCAGAGAAGTGATCTCCTCTCTTGTCTTGTGAAGATTTTAATTTTACTTCTTGGAAATGAGTCAGCTTTCAGTTATAGATTCTGCTGAATTTGGTGTCTCTCTTATGAAACCACAATGATTCTAAAAATGAATCAATTGTGCCATTTCATGTCCACAACACAAACTCAAATTGTTTGACTCCAGCTTTTCCGGGTGCAAATACTCATGATAAGACTAAAGGCAAATCATTTTTACTCATAAACCATTGGGACTATTTCATTCTATCTTAACACATTAATATGCACACATGTTTGCTTTATTTTTTAATATAGTTCTTTATTGATTTCAGAGAGGAAGGGAGGAGAGAGAAAGAAACATCAATGATGAGAGAGAATCATTGATCGGTTGCCTCCTGCACACTCCCTACTGGTAATTGAGCCTGCAACCCAGGCATGTGCCCTTGGCCAGAACTGAACCTGGGACCCTTCAGTCCGCAGGCTGAAACTGTATCCACTGAGCCAAGCCTGCTGGGCTATTTGCTTTATTTTTAAACCAAAGATGAACCAACTTACTCTTTGCAACTCATCTAGTCTTCAAATTCTGATGAATCTTTGAGTGGATCACACCATGACTAACGCCAATCTCCAAATCCCCGTAAGTCTCTTTCACTAACCCCACCTTTTAGATCATACAGAGATTTTTTTAGGCAGGACCCAAGTGTCATAGAGTCAACACATTTTTCTGGAAGTTTTACTTTTCTTTTTTTTTAGTAGGTTCTTCACATTTACACTATTATTTAACCTTAAATGTTAGATGATTCTTAGTTGTATGTTTTTCTAATATTTGAAATTTTTTATTAGCCCATGTTTTAATCAGCCTCCCTGCCCCATTCTCTTCCACTGCTGGAGAAGGGTAGGTGGGACATCCTGCTGACCAGAATGTGGGCCAGAGCTGCCCTCAGCCTGGGGGTGCTGGGCTCTTCCTGTGCATCAGCAGTTCCCCAGGCCTTACCCATATCATGAGGCTGGGCTCTCCCTTCACTGCTTCCACCTCTGAGTATTGGCGGCTGTGCACACAGGCCAGACCAGTAGGAGTGGGGCTGCTTCTAAGAGCTTGGGTGACCCTGGAAACCCTAAAAAAGATCTGCTCTGCTTCACAACAGACCCTGTAGAGGGCCCCGGGGAAGGCATATGGGCATTTATCTAATAATTGTCAACTGAATTCAGGGTGACAGGCAGAGCCATGTCCTGGAAACATATCTTATCAAGAAGACAGAAGTGTTCTCAGCTTGACTCTCATCTTTGCCCAGGTGTCGGGGAGTGGGTTTCATTAAGTAAATTCAGCCAAGCACCAGGAATGAATAGGACTCTCCTCCCTCTGACTGGCAAGTCAGTTTTGACCCCAATCTCTGACCTAGTGGCCAAGGGACACCAAGTGCCCCGCCCTGTGGGATGGGCCCTGAGGTAGAGCCACACCCTTGAGTTCCTGCCTGACTCGTTGGACTGCTCATCAAGCCCACCAGCCAGGCCCACCCAGAACTGACGTAACTTCCTGGTATTTGGGAGTATAAATTAAACACGTGGTTCCAGTGCTGAGTCTCTGTCTCTCCGTCAGAAGAGGATGGCGGTCCCACCTGGTCCCAGCTCTTTCCTTCCATCTTCGTGTCTTGTCTCTTTCTTTCATATTCTTTCATGTTTCTCAAACCCCCAGCCACCTCTACTCAAATAACCAGACCACTCTTTCTAGCCGCGCTGGATGCAGAAAAGAGAGACCACACCATAGACCCTTTCTGCCTTTGCTTTGGGTGATAGTCCCCCATTTCAACCAGTTTTTTTTTTTAATTTTGTTTTATTGCTTAAAGTATTACAAAGAGTATTATATATGTCTCCTTTTTCCCCCCTTCTTGACATTCCCCTGGCTTCCCCTATCCCCCAGTGTTCAACAAGTTTTAGTGGTCTTCCATTTTACTAAGATTCCTCAGCATTTCAGATCCACTGAGATGTCACCTCTTATTTTCTCACACTGTTACAGATGTTCTAAAGAACCATCTTTCCTGTCATTTTCAGATTTAGGGATGGGGCTTGGGTGCTGGAGCTTCTTATTTGTCAGTTACCTTGATACTAGTGGCCCAGTACATGAATTTGTGCACATTGCAAGGAATTAATTAGAAGAAATATTTTAATATCACTATTCACCCCTTCTCTATAATAGAAGTGTCAGAGATAAAAGAAAATTAGTAAAATGTATATGACAATAATATATAAATTGCGTTAATAGTAAAGATAGCACATGATATAACGACTATCAAAGACATGATATAAGAACAACAAAAACATGATATAAAAACAAAAAAGTGTTATAAAAACAACAAAACATGATATGCAAATAACATTGATAAAACATGACTGATAAATTGACTAAACTTATTATAATATCTCCCTGTATACTACATTAAAAGTAAAATCACTTTCAGAGTCCTTGACTAATTTCCCTTGTAATGAAGTATTTACAACTTCAACTTTAACATCACATGCTCTTTGAACTCAAGAGAAAGCAACATATAACTGACCATGTCCGAAAACGGGTTCAGATAGGAATATTCCTACTCTGTCTAGAGTTTGTCCTTGTGATTTATTAATAGTCATCACAAATGCTGGCATCACAGGAAACTGTCTTCAAATTAATTTAAATGGGATGCCAGTGTCATATAGGAACAAATCAATTCTTGGAATCAGAACAACCTCTCCTTCTGCAGATCCTATTAATACTTCAGCTTCGATTATGTTAGGTCGCAATCTTTTGATAATAAATCTAGTACCATTACAAAGACCCCATTTACTATTAAGATTTCTCAGTAGCATGATGATTGCACCCACTTTCAATTTTAATTTACGACACAGCATTCCTGAAGGAGTAATACTATTAAGAAATTCGATGGGAAAATTTTCCTTTTCGGCATCATCTGTTGAATTGATGGAATCATCACTCAAATGGTATGTTGTGCCAATAGTTGGTCTTCAGATACATTCTGTCAACAACGCTGCTTTCTTTCAGCTTCAGAATGTCATCAAAAACAACCAAATTCATGATTGACAATGTCAGATCAAAACACAGGCGTGCAATTGGCACCAGCAAGAGCTTTATATGTATTGTGCATCTGCAAGTCGTTTATTTTTAGATTGTCAGTGCACATCATATGTATGGGCCAGTCAGTCGGTCAGATGGTCGGACGGTCAGATGGTTGGACAGTCAGATGGTCAGATGGTTGGTCACTTAGCCTTTTATATAGATAGATAGCACCTACACGGCACTGCTCTTTGGTATATGCTGTTCCCTGAAATGCTCTTTCCCACCTTCTTCACTTTTCTAATTCCTTTCATCCTCCAAAACCTATCCCAGGAGAGACTGTCCATAAAAACTTTCCTAATCCCTCTCAACTCTATGACATACATATTTCTTTATTTTTATTTCTTTATTTTAAAAAATTCATCCCATCTTATTATTTGCATTGATTTTCCCTACCAGATTGTGTGTTTCTTGAGTATAAATATTTTTGTTTTCTTTATATTTGCACAGTATCTAGCTCAGAGGGGGATATTCAATGTGTGTTTATGGAATCTAGATCTGGAGGATTTGACACTTTTCTATTCCCCTATTCCTGAAATAGGGAGCAGCAGGCATTTTCCTGGTGGCGCTAGTGGCCCTATCCTGGAGACTGCTTAATAATCTGACATCATGGGAGTGTGTCACTCTATTTTGAGTGTACAGTTTAACCCTATGCCCTTTCTCTTCTCTTCCATTCTTATTATTTTTTTGGGGGAAAGGGCATGTATGCTTTACTCTTTTTCAGGAAACCAAACCATATTGTTTTTCTTATATAACAGCTTCCTTTTAAAGGTAATTATATCTGCTTTTTAAAAATGTAAGCGACATATTCCCTTTCCTTTGTCTCTCCTTTCTGTTTCCCTAAAATCATGAAAATATTAAGAAACAAGGAAACATCAAAAGAGAAAGCAGTCTGAGGAGTACCCTGATTTGTCCCTACCTGCAATATATATGCAAGCCAGACTGAGTTAATAAACACAGACCGCCTACCTGACTGCTCAAAACAAATAAATATACAGGCAGACATTGATTTCCCTGTGGAAATTTTACAGGGGAGTTAAGTTAGGGAGTGTATGCAGACCTGAAATTGTCATGCAAACTGGGTTGGCAGGGATTTCAGTGCCTATGCCTGGGTTGAGTAAATAAGGAGACCCTGGAAGCTTGACTGGCTATTTGAATGAAAACATCTGGAAAGTTCCAGAGTCAGGATGTTCTCCCTTTACTGTTTCTGTATGCAGGCACCATTTTTGGCTGCTTTTGCTTTAAAGAAGAGAAATTTATAGGCACTATGCAAATGATCGCTGAGGCTGTTGGAATCTGCTGGAGGAGAGAATGTCCTGAGAGGAGAAGTCTAGGCAGGTCATTCATTTGGGAGATGGCACCAGAAATCCTGGGAGCTGAGAGGGAGGAAAGACAGTCAGTACAGGAGGTATTTGAATGCATATTACTGCAGTGGCCCCTGGAGTCTCATCAGTCCCTGGGCAGGGCAGGGCCTGAGTCCCAGGGCTTTAGCGGCTGTGTCATCCCGAAAGGAGCCCCCCCTGCAGCCAGAGCAAGTCCTACTTGAAAGGGGATGAGGACAGCAAGCACATCACAGCATCTTTCAGAGGCTGTCACAACCTGATGTGATGGAGCCTAAAATGAAGCCAGAGTGGGAATTAATAGATGGGATTTTTATAAAAAGACGCTGCGTTTCCATTAGAAGTAACAAAGACTAGAAAGGAAAGAAAAATGAAGACAATGAGGGTAGTTGACAATCATTGAAACTCTCTGTGTTTAGAAGGCCACTCAAGTTTTTAGTCAGAAATAAGAATTATAATTTGCATTTTCATTTAGTAAAAGTTTTATTTCCCATTTAGGACAATTAGTTAAGATTAAGCTATAAATGATAGCAATCCTATGTAAAGTTATATAAGTTGTATGTAAATTAATACATATGTATCTGTATTGTGGGAGGTGGAAACAAACTGATGTTCCATTAAGGTTTGGGAAATGGAGGAAATGCACTGTACAACCTAGCAAACTCATCTTAATGCACTTAATCAGCGGTTCTCAACCTGTGGGTCGCGACCCCTTTGGGGGTCGAACGACCCTTTCACAAGGGTCACCTAAGACCATCGGAAAACACATATATAATTACATATTGTTTTTATTATTATTCACTATGCTTTAATTATATTCAATTTGTAACAATGAAATTGGGGGTCACCACAACATGAGGAACTGTATTAAAGGGTCGTGGCATTAGGAAGGTTGAGAACCACTGTTCTAGATTGTTGGGAGTATTAAAATGAACCTGGAATATTGCAAGTACTCAATGCAGGGCATATAGGGAGCAAAGTATATTAAAGTGTCATTACTTCTCTATAGTCTCAAGTAACTGATGGGGGTTGACTTTTACAGAAAGAAAAATTCTCTTCCTTCTAACTAGGTTTCACCTGCAGGACCCTTAAGTTGTCAGGAGAAGCCCTGCCTTTGCTCACAGCTTTGTAGGTATAGGGAACCCAGACAAGCCGGTGGGAATTATGCTGAGAGACACCTTTGATTTTCATTCTTGCTTCTTTCAATTACACTCTCCTCTCTTCCTGTAATTCCCTGCCATCTTTCCTGTAGTTCTCTTAAATTCCCCTTTGAGACTTATTTCAATGGAGTGGGGTGTAGATGACAGCTAGCTCCAGAGAGTAAAGTTTTTATTATTAATTTTTAATTGATTTCAGAGAGGAAGGGAGAGGGAGATAGATAGAAACATCAATGATGAGAGAGAATCCTTAATCAGCTGCCTCCTGCACACCCTCTACTGGGGATTGAGCCCACCACCTGGCATGTGCCCTTGGCTGGAATCGAACCCAGGATCCTTCAGTCAGCAGGCTGATGCTCTATCCACTGAAGCAAACCAGCTAGGGCAGAGTGTAAAGCTTTTATAGGGCAAGGTTGGCATGGTGCAGACAGTGCCCAGTGGTCCCACTCAAAGCCCCTGGATCATGAGGCACAACTTGCCTCCAGGCATCTGAGCCAAGAGAGTAGGTTACGTGGGTTTGGACACAGTTTCCAGCCCAGATGGGTTGTCTTCTGCAGTCTTTCTAGAAACTAGGTTGGTTTCTGCTTTCTCTCATAATAAATTCTGCTGCTTCATACCAAAGGGAAGGGCCTGTCTTTGGGTCAAGGGTTTAGATTATTTATTTTCTTAATATAAATTGCAGGGATATATGCTTCTCCTTACCCATCCTCTCCCCTCACTTGTGCCACAGTTAAGCCAATTCTGTCTCCCTTTGTTTGGTATTTAAAGCACCAGAGCCGTGGCTCTGAATACCTGCTAGGAAAGAGTGAAGGGATTGTCGGTGGCATATCTTAACCCCAGGAGTGTGGCCTATGCCAGGGTGGGCATCCTGTCTGTTAACTAGGTTGAGCTGGAGATTGGAAACCAGGGACTAAAACAGCCTGGATGTAATGGATTGAAAACATTTCACATTTGACAAAAGCATGGGAAAGCTATCACTTTCCTCAAATAGCTTCTTTCCCATTTGGTCAAGTGGGGTTAAGAAGCAGGATATACTGGAAAGATGACTTTTCTTCATAGATTCAGAATGACCTGCAGCAGCCTGGCTGCGTGGAGTGGAATCCCGCACCCGACTGCTGCCCGGGGTAGAGGCTGCTCCCTCGCACCACCTTTCTCTCTGGTTTTATTTTATTTATCAGATAGATGATAAATAGATAGATAGATAGATAGATAGATAGATAGATAGCAAAATAGAAACATTTTAGAAGTTTAAAAAATGTCTCCTATTTATAAGAACAAGATACCCTTTATTTCTGTAGTCAGAATGGCCAGAGGTTATCTTATTTTTTTATCTTATTTTTTCCATGGGAAGTGGAGCTGAGAAACATCTGCAGTAAAATAACTGTTGGTGGTGACAGCACGGAGCTGGTGAGAATTAATGAGTGTTTGGAGGGCATGTGAAGTTTTGAGATTCTAGATAACAGTCAAGAATGGTTCTCTCCATTGCCCTGAGGGCGCCTCTCCCATGGGGCTCTATAAGGGAAGCAGCCAATGCCAGGAGGTGCCTGCAAAACGCTGAGTCCCTGCCACCAAGAATAACCAGGGTGGTATGCACAGCTGTCATCCAAAGGTGCCAATCTGGGGCTTGGCCCGGCTAAATCCAACTGCGATGGGAACCAGTGACCCTGTCATTGGACGACGTTCACTGTGTGCAGACCACCAGAGAGGCTGGTGGGTAGTGTAAGCTTCCCTGATCGCAGTTCATCAGGGGTCAGCTTCTTACTGTGAGAACAAAGTCCGACTGAGCCGAGGTCCCAGCTGCAGGGTTCTGCTGTGTAAACACAGCGCAGACAGCCAGGACGGCCAAATGTTAAGGTCCCCGTGCGATCCATTGTTAGAATATAGACATGGCCATAGACTCCGTTTTCAACTGCTTTCTACAGCTCTCTCCCTCTTTCTTGTTTTCTGACTCCCCTTCTATCTCCTGATCTCCTGTGTTAGATCAAAACATCCTCTTAAAGGACACATTTCTGGCTATTTTGTCATTTTTGCCTTATAAGCAGGGGTTCCTACTGCACCCCAAACAAGCCAAATACTTTTTTTTTATTGATTTCAAAGGGGAAGGGATTTTTTTTTACTTGATTTCAAAGGAAGAGAGAGATAGAAACATCAATGATGAGAGAGAATCATTGATTGGCTGCCTCCTGCACACCCCTACTGGGATGGAATCTGAAACCTGGGCACATGGCCTGACCCAGAATCGAACTGTGACCTCCTGGTTCATAGGTCTATGCTCAACCACTGAGCCTCACCGGCCGGGCAAGCCAAATACTTATACTGGGCTTGGCCTCAGCCCCACTGTGACCTGCATGGGCTGCCATTTCCTCATTCATCCCTAGGACCAAGACTCTTGGTCTTGGGAAATTGAGGAGCTGTCTGTCTTCCCCTCCCTTTTCATCTGCAAACCCATCTTTGACTCCTGACATTCACCTCCTCCCTGGGAGGCCCTGGTTAATAGGAACGCAAGTGCAGGCTCCTACCCCTGCTCTTAGGTGTTCGATGATGCTCTTTGGGAAGCGACGTGGCATCAATCACTGTCCATGGCTACTTGAGAAGCCGCAGTGATGGACTGGCCGGCAAAGCCCTCTCGCTGCCGCTGCCTGCACGCTGCAATTCAATTAGTCATGGTCAGAGGGACTCATTATTATTCATACACCACCGATTGTTCCCAAAGTAAACAGAGCTGGGATGAGGTCTCTGATCCTCCCAGTGCCTTTAGCGGGGACACAAAAGAAAAATAACAAAACTCCTAGACACCGGGGTGGGACATTTTGTCTGAATTCTGATCTCCTTTGCAAGCTTCTCCATCAGAGCTTGTTGATTTCTTTTTTTTCTTCCCTCTTTCTCTTTTTTCCCCCCTCCATAACCCTTACAGGTAAGTGTCCCGTGTATGCACACACAAACCTAGCATGGCTGTTTTATTCCTGTATTGCCAACAATACTATAAAGTCCCTTTGCACTCCGGGCCTCACACACATTGGGAAGTGGGTCCTTTAAATGGTGTGAACAATCCTGTTAGAATATAAGAGACCGATAACTTCCCAGTTAGCAGTAAATAATCCCCGCAGAAATATAGGGTGACATTTGTATTTTATAAAGTGCTAACCAAATTAACCGGGCCTGGCGAACCCCCATCTGTTTATCAGTTTTGCTGGGGGAAGTGAACCCAAGATAAATGCCAGTTTTCCTTGGATAAATTTTACAGCCAGGCTGAAACTGCCAAAGCACACAGGAGAAGTGAAAGCAGAGCTGTGTTCTCATTGACAGAAAAGTCAATTTTGCAGGCTGGGCTTAGGCAAGAGGTGTAACTCCTCCTCCAGCTCCCAGCTCAAGTTCTGTGTGCGTATAATTGGGCTGTTTTCTCCAGCTGGGGAAGGAGCCAAGTCAGTGAGCTGAAAGTTCAATTCAGCAAGCTCTCAAGGAGAACCTGCTGTCAGGAATGACAAGGCTGGCTGGGCTGTGCCAGCTGCGAGAGGTGAGAACCCGGCCCTCTTTCAACTCTGCTTTGTGGAAGTGACACACCTCCTGGCTCAGGCAATTCACTGATGAACTTGGGGGGATCTGGGAAATCAAGGCCTGATGTTCACTTTTGTGATGTGGGACTTTTGGATGCTCACTGCATTCTAGCCCTCCGCCCAGGGAATGCCTTCAACTCATCCCTTGTTATCTCTGTCCGCCCCAGGAGGGCCTCAGAGCCACAGGGCCAAAGGGTGCAGAGGAAACCTGGCTGTAAATAAAAACCACCAGGAAGCCCTTTAGAAACACAGCCCCACCCCAGACTTACTGAATCAGAATCTCTGGGAACAAAGGCCTTGTCATTTGTGATTCACAACAAACCACTGTGTTGTGTGATATGCTGTGCGGCCCTGGTTAAGGAAGGACACTGGCTGCAGAGAGGGTCACCAGCAGACCATCTTCTCTGTGTGTTCAAGCAAGAGCCCAGCTCATGTCCTTCTAGGCACAGCATCCAATGACCATTGGTCATACCGCCAAAGGCCTTGCTGTCTGGGCCCGGCTCTGCACCACTCCATTTCAAAATGCCCTGTGGGGTCCATTGTGGCTCTCCTCCACACATGCTGGTTCCAAAGCCTCTTCTCAATAACTATCCTGCACATTGAACTGCATCTCAGAAGAGCACCCTGTCTACACCAGCTGGGCTTGGAAAATGACCATCTATTCTCTTCAACTCTCAACGCATCCCTATCGTGAGCAAATGGTCATTTAACCTCATTTAACCTCAGTGTGGCCACCCCAGGGGTGGGGACCCATCAGCCCTGACCTAGTCCTTCTGAACAACCCAGTTTATGGGTTGAACTATTTAAGTTACCTGGTTTCTATTTTCTGCTGAAAGAATGAATGCAGCATTGAAGGGAGGCATGAATGAGAGAACAATGATCTGCTAGTTTTTATTATTATTATTATTATTATTATTATTATTATTATTGTTGTTGTTATTCCCTTAGTGACTCATGCAAAGAAAAAAGAGAAGGAGGACCAGAAGAAAAAGATGCATCAAGGACTTTGTCAAGGGACCAATATTGACTTGTGTGGTGGTTTAAACACAACCCTGCTTTCTTTGAAACTCCTCTCATCAAGAGGTAGCCTGGAAAGCCGCCCCTTGAGTAGGAAAGGCCTTAGTGACTCACTTCTAATGTGTAGAATGGGGCAGGAGTGATGCTGTGTCCCATCCATGGCTAATTGAAAAAGTGGGACATATTCCACCTGGTGCTTTCTCAGGACCCCCACCACCATCCCCATGAAAACCACAGAGGTGACCAAAGAGATAGAGATCGACAGAACTGTTTGAGTCTTCTTGTGCCTGACTCCAGCCCCAGTCCTGTTTGGTTATTGCTATATGAGAGACCCCACTGCCCAGCTGAGCTCAGTCAACATGCAGAACCATTCGAGATAATAACAATAAGTGATTCCTGTGATTTTACACTAAGTTTATTCATGTGGTTTTACACTAAGTTTAGGCTTGTTGTTACACAGAAATAGAGAACTTGGGGTGAATAAGACATCTGAAAGCAGAGACCCATCCTCATTCATGATACTGATATTAACCTGATGAATATAAATCATTTAGAAGAAGGTCAAACAAGTTCTAAATCCATTCACACAAAATGTAGCTCAGTGGTGTTCATAAGGTTTTCCTCTCAGGCCCCAGTGAGGATCAGCAAACAACTCAGGAGTACACAACCCTGATGACCTGCTTCATCTGTCAAAGGAGATTTAAGAGCTTCAACAACACGCAGGCGGCTCCTTGGTGGCCAAGGCAATGGCACATCCACATGCTCAGCACATGCATGGATTCGGCGGGGACACCAGCGGGCACTTGCTTTCAATAGTTTACACATAGTCCTGTGAACTTAGGTTGCTTAGTTCTCAGCCCTCATTGGAAATGGCAATTCTTCTCTTTTTTTTTAAATATATATATATTTTTATTGATTCCAGAGAGGAAGGGAGAGGGGAGAGAGAGAGATAGAAACATCAATGATGAGAGAGAATCATCGATCAGCTGCCTCCTGCACGTCCCCTACTGGGGATGGAGCCCGAAACCTGGGCATGTGCTGTTGACTGGAATCAAACCTGGGACCCTTCAGTCCTCATGCTGATGCTCTATCCAATGAGCCAAACCAGCTAAGGCTGTTCAGGCTTCTTTTACAGAATGCCATGGTCCGGGGGGCTTCAACAATAAACATTCATGTCTCACAGTTCTGGAGGCTGGAAGCCCAAGATCAGGGTGCTGGAATGGTTGGGTTCTGAGGAGAGCCACCTTCTTGCTGTGTCCCTCACATGCAAGGAAACCCCCTCATGGGGCCCCACCCTTAAGGTCCCATCACATTGTGGATTAGGCCTTCAATGTATGGTTTAGATGGACACAAACATTCAATCTATAACACACACCGAAAGCATAATTATAAGATGTTTATGAAAGCAGCCTGAAGCATTATTAAAGCTTAATCCAGAGGTGAGATATTATGTTTAAAAAAGGCAAAGTTGTGATTAAGCTTTTAAAATGATTTCTACCCTAAATTATGATTTTTTAAAGATCCTATAGCCTGGAAAGAGACAACTTTTCAATTGACTTGAAATGAGCTCTCCCGGCTGGTACCTCCAGGAACTCTCATTATGGAAGAGTGACCATAGTTTTTGTGACCATGTTTGCTGCATTGAGTAATTTCTTCTTGGTGATGGTCCTCTTAGGTCAATACCCAAACTTAAGAGCCCAAGAAACATTAGAATATTTCTGTTTGTTTTTTATTATACCATTAATGCATTTATTTATTTTTTGTTGGAAGGAATACAAAAATACCTAGAATAAATTGTAAAAGTTCCACCCTGACTCTCTCCCCACTTCCCCTTGCTTCCCAGATTGAGAGATTTCTTGCTAGTCTCTTTATTTGTGTGTATTTTTAAAAAATATATTTATTGATTTTTTTACAGAGAGGAAGGGAGAGGGATAGAGAGTTAGAAACATCATTGAGAGAGAAACATCGATCAGCTGCCTCCTGCACACCCCCATCTGGGGATGTGCCCGCAACCAAGGTACATGCCATTGACGGGAATCAAACCCGGGACCCTTCAGTCCGCAGGCTGACGCTCTATCCACTGAGCCAAACTGGTCAGGGCTTGTGTGTATTTTTATACGTATTGAAGTATATATGTACTTTAGCATGAGTATTTTTATAGTAAGAAACTTTAGCTTTTTGTCTTTCTTAATGGTACAATTGAGGGAAGAGATGGTGGGGACCATAAACAAATATTTTAAAGCCAAGAGGGGCTCAGTTCACCCCATAACAAAGGAAAACTGAGACACATGGAAATTAAGTGACCAGTGGGGGGTCACAGAGCAAATTCCTCCAAGGACACAGCTGAACCTGTGGACCTGTGGGCCCCAGTCCACTGCTCTTCCTATTTCATGAGCTGCAGGACAGCAGCAGTGACAGAAATGAAATGTTTTCTCTGAATACTGTGGCAGATTGGATTAAGAACAAAAATTTGAAGTTATAGGGATAAGAGAAAGCATTAAATAGCTCTTCCTTTTTTGAAGAGTGTTGTTATCTGCCTCGTGCTATCTACCTATTTTTCACCTGAGTGGCTCACACTTCCCAGCCCACTCTTTTATCACTAATGGTAGACATTCGGAGGGGCTGCCGGGGCTCCGCTCCCTGTCATGGAGGGAGGGGTGTGCAGGCAATTCTCAAAAGCTTTGCGAGTATCTCAACCTCTGTCAGTGATTAACTCATGAGTGTGCCTTTGAGACCAACAGTCAACTTAAACACATTTCCTACATTCTTCCAACAGTATGATGTTCCCAAACCTCAAAGTTGACTTTGGATTTACCTCTGGGACCCTAGTTTTGGTTTTCCTTTGCTTAGCATTATTTATGTATTTTAGAAATAGAGAAATGCATTCCAGAAATTTTTTTCTTATAGCTGCAAGAGAGTCGTTGCATCCCTCATTAGCTTTGTGGACACCTTGTAGCATTAACAGAAATGTAGACTTCCTCTAGTGTCCTCAGAGTGAGTCAGTAAATTAGTTGAGATGCTTTGTGCTTCTGATTGGCTTTAGCTGCAAACGGTTTGTGATCTTCAGAGAAGCAACTACCATCTGATCTATAAAAGAAGAGGTCAATCTTAGGTTTGTTAGAAAACAGGACACTTTTTCCTGTAATATATAATTTCGGATGAATGTGTGAGGATTTATAGGGGGGAAATATCTCCGTGTGTGCAGGTATATACATATATGTGTATATACAGAAAAATTTGGGTGTTTTAACTTTTTTTAATTTTAGAGAGAGAGGAAGGGGGAGGAATAGAGAGATAGAAACATCGATGAGAGAGACATCGATCGGCTGCCTCCTGCACACCCCCTACTTGGGATCGCCCCCACAACCCAGCCATGTGCCCTGACCAGGAATTGAACTGTGACCTCTTGGTTCATGGGTCTGTGCTCAACCATTGAGCACCACAGGTGTTTTTACTTTTTTTGAAGAAAATATATAAAATTTATATATGTATATATGTATGCAATGTAAAATGGTAAATGTATGTTGATTTTTCAGCTAATTACAGAGTTGATTTGAAAGTAAACTTCAGGTCTATTAAATATTAGTACCTTCCACTCCTAATACTCAAGTATTGAAATAACATTTAATGTGATGATAAGCTGATGTCAATTGATAATGATGCACATTTACAGTCTCCCTTTAAGGGTCCTTCAGTTCCTGCTCAATAGCCAGAATTCTATTTGACTGGATTGTCATCATTTTTTTCTGATCTGTTCTAGGAATTTCTCAATCAAAAGCAAACCTGTTGTCAGGTTTCTCTGAAACTGTAGACATAAACTACTAAGAAATTAACTTGTAGAAGAGAGAGGCTGTGAAGGAACAGGGAGTGCGGAAATAGGAAGCAGGAGACTAGAAAAAGAATAGGTTTCAATGTTATAATTAAGAAACCCATACCCTGTGATGGCCATTTGCCTTGGGCAGGCTATTCAACAACATTAAGCCTCAGTTTACCTACAACACACATCGGCATTTTAAAGAGTACCTATCTCAAAGGTTGTGGTAATATTTAATTTGATAATGTTTGTGAAACTGTTAGCTTAGCACTTAGAGTAAAATAAGTACTCCAGAGTGTGTATACCTAGAGCCACCTCTTTAAACTTTCCACATATGCATGTGTACGTGCATAGATGTATGTCTGGTTGGAAGTATGCATACATGAATATGTGCAAGCATGTGTGTACAAGAGTGCATATATGTGCACACATGCCCATATAAGAATGTATGCCTAGATATATGTATACCAAAAGGCAACACTGAAGCTGTCAGGAATTTGAGTTTGAGGTTCAATAGAAAAGAGCTTTTTTTTTGAGAGTTTCCAGTTTCATTTATTTATTTATTTTTTTCTTCCTATTTTTTTTAATTAAATCTTTATTATTCAGATTACATTTGTTCCTCTTTCCCCCCCCCATAACTCCCCTCCTCCCAGTTCCCACCCCACCCTCCGCCCTCACTCCTCACCCACTGTCCTCGTCCATAGGTGCACGATTTTTGTCCAGTCTCTTCCCGCATCTCCCATTCCCCTTTCCCCCCCAAGAATAGTCTGTCCATTCCCTTTCTATGTCCCTGATTCATTATAATCACCAGTTCATTCTGTACATCAGATTATTTATTCACTTGATTCTTAGATTCACTTGTTGATAGATGCATGTTTGTTGTTCACAATTTGTATCTTTACCTTTTTCTTCTTCCTCTTCTTAAAGGATACCTTTCAGCATTTCGTATAATACTGGTTTAGTGGTGATGAACTCCTTTAGCTTTTCCTTATCTGTGAAGCTCTTTATCTGACCTTCAATTCTGAATGATAGCTTTGCTGGATAAAGTAATCTTGGTTGTAGGTTCTTGGTATTCAGCACTTTGAATATTTCTTGCCATTCCCTTCTGGCCTGCAAAGTTTCTGTTGAGAAATCAGTTGACAGTCGTATGGGTATTCCCTTGTAGGTAATTGAGTCTCTTTCTCTTGCTGCTTTTAAGATTCTCTCTTTGTCTTTTGCTCTTGGCATTTTAATTATGATGTGTCTTGGTGTGGTCCTCTTTGGATTCCTTTTGTTTGGGGTTCTCTGCACTTCTTGGACCTGTAAGTCCATTTCTTTCACCAGGTGGGGGAAGTTTTCTGCCATTATTTCTTCAAATAGGTTTTCAATATCTTGCTGTCTCTCATCTTCTGGTACCCCAATAATTCTGACATTAGTGCGCTTGAAGCTGTCCCAGAGGCTCCTTACACTATCTTCGTATTTTCGGATTCTTTTTTCATTTTGCTTTTCCGGTTGGGTGTTTTTTGCTTCTTCGCATTTCAAATCTTTGTCTTGATTCTTGCGCTCCTCTGGTCTGCTATTGGGTATAATATTCTTTATTTCAGTCCGTGTATGCTTAATTTCTAGTTTCTTTATCGTAGCATCGAG
>NW_005871262.1:387485-427939 GCF_000147115.1 Myotis lucifugus | reverse complement strand
AGCAGTCTTGTTCTAGTTAAGCCTTGATTTTTTTAGTTAATACTGAGGGATTTGACCACCAGGCTGACTGGCTGTGAGAATCAGCTGTGTGGAAAACTTCTGTCCTCTGGGGAGGTGCTAATCTAGCCTTTGCCTGAGGCGATCCGGCAAATGGCTCCGCGCAGGGCTTGGGCGGGGCGGGATCAACAGGGCGGGTGGAGGGAGCAGTTATGGCTGCTCTCAGTCCTTTCCCAGAGGCTCTGCTTCTCAGAACCCCGGCAGCCGCTGCAAACCTCGGAGAGAAAGCTGCCCTCAGATTCCAACTGATGCCGGACAATCCCGCTTCTCCCGTCTGAGTCTGAGTCCCTAGAGACTCGCCCGGATCTGGAGCCCAAAGTCTGAGACTCACTCCCGACCGAAAACGACAACCGCGCCCTCAGCCACCAGCCCGCTTTGCGCACGCACCTCGGTACCTTTGTATTTTCCACACTGCGCCTCCTCTGAGCCTCGGTTTGCTGTTCTCTTTCCTTCTAGTTGAAGAGTCTCTCCTCAGCCAGCTTTCCTGTGGTTCTGGGTGATGTCTGCTCCGTCTTTTAGTTGTATTTTTGAAGTGGTTGTTTGCGGCAGCAGTCTCCGGTGCTGTCAGAAATTTGAGTTTGAGGTTCAATAGAAAAGAGCTTTTATCACTTTTTAATTTACCTGGTGGTCCTGTCATCAGACAATTTATAAACTAATTTACAGAGATGCTAACAATGTGCAAAATGTAATTGAATAAGATGACTTGGTCTTTTTTAAAGATGTGCATATAAGAGTAATTAATGAACTGGTACTTCTTTTAAGAAGGAGACCTGAAAATGCATTCACTTAATCAATCAGAAAATATATTATGGGTGCCTAGCATATGCTGGGCACTAGGAAAACACAGTCAAATCAGTTAAATTCTGGTCCCACCTCATAGAGCACACCTAATCCTGGGGCAACAGAGAGGTATAGATAAACAGCTACCACCTTTAATGCCTGCTATGCTATGGCCAGGTGTGCCCCAAGAGCAGAAAGTAGAGATTGACTAGTTGGCCTGTCCTGGTCAGTGAGGCCTCTGAAGATGTCGCATTTAGGCTGAAATGTGAGGGTTGAGAAGACACCATCCACATAGATGAAAGTCAAGGCACAGGGTAGAAAGACATGCAGACTGAAAGTCATGTGGTGCTGAGAAATGGCAGTGATTTGGTGCTCTTGGCGTCCATAGAGGAGGTGAGCAGAGGAGAAGGAATGAGGTGATTGAAGACCAGGCCACGACAGGCTTCTCATACCTGGTAAGGTAAAGAGGTTAAATATTCTTCCTGAACGAGATAAAGAAAGGGCTTTCTGATGTCCCAAGCAGAAGTAGGTAATGGTAAGATCAGCTGCACATCTCAGAAAGATAACTAGTGGTGGTGTGAGGATAAAATGGAGTGGGGAGTGAGGAAATGAATCACCTCACTGTATGGGGAGGGGCAGAAAAATGATCTGAAAGCTAGAGGAAGGAAGAACACATTGAGAATCTTTTGGGGCATACTTGTATTTGTTGATGAGGGAGAGAAATCATCAAATTCACTCATGTTTCCAATCTGGAAAATTTTTCAATGGTGGTACAAAAAATGAGAAAGCTAACAGCCACTTGAGATGTGGACATAGACAAGGGTGAAGATCATAGATTTTAATGCAAACATTTGACTTAGAGGTGCATGATACATTCTGTTCAAAACATTCAAATTTATTGATATCATCTCTATGAACTGAATAAGCATTAGAATAATGAAAGAATCCATTGAAAATCTGGGACTGAATTTTGCTGATCATTTTAAAGCATTCATTTTAAAAATGACACTTGGGCGTGCATGCACGTGGGCACACACACACACACACACACACACACATACACACACACACACCCCTAGCTATATCAGTATATGCTTGTCTCTTGTTTTCCTTGACTAATCAGCAGGTGTGGAAGTTCCCCTTTTTGATGTTGAATTCTGAGATTTGTATGTGTACATATGTGTGTGGGGGTGTGCTTGTGCGTGAGGGTGTCTATATCAGTTTGTGGTCCACGGAACCCAGTCCTCTGGAATTATGTTGTTTCTTATGTTATTTGTGGTTCAGAATTTCATAATTTGAGGCCCCAAGATTATGGGACACAAGCTTTTCTAACTTTCTCTGAAACTGTAGACATATTTGGTGCCATATTTTGTGAGTAAATGCATTCGTATTGTCTCTGAGAAAGTTCAAAGCTTTTTAACTTCTCAAAGAAACCATTAAAAAACAAAGGATAAAAGAGTTTTTGAAACAGTCTTAAATCACTTTGTTCAATTTACCTTTCAACATATGGGACAAATCAGAGTCCCATTTTGTGAGGATATACTTGTTCAAGAACAGAAAACAACATGAACCAGAGTGTCCCATTCCAAACCTGAGAGACTTTTGATCCAGACAGGATTTTTCGTTTCATGTCATATGCTGAAATTTAATAAACTCAAAAATGACCTATTATTGCTTCTGACTGGGTCTGTTACTTATTATGGTAAATGGTGAAAATAACTTTATAATAAGATTCAAGTAGATTGAATCTTATTTCCATTTATCTCAACACTTCCATAGAATCTGCATTTATTCATGTTTTTTTCTCAGCATTTGAGAAATATTAGGACTTTCCAACATAATGATTTAGAATTTGTTTGACAAAATTAATGACCTTGTGCCAAATGAATTTGGATAACTCAATAAAATTGTGTCTTGTCTGTTTTAGTCAGTATTGGCAGGCATACCCAACTATGTACAGCGGAGTGTTCAGAATTCACAGGATGGTGAAGTACCTCAGGGCCAGCCATAGGAGGAGCTGCACCTTATAAGGCAAGGGGAAGAAGTTACCTGAACGCTGAGAGGTGCCCCCATGGATAGGTGCTGAGGCCTTCAGCAGGGTGACACAGCCAATCCATGGTGGCTCCGTGGGGAGAGAGCTGGGGAGATCATCTACCCAATCTTACTGTCTCCCACTTTTTAATCTCCTGCTGTTGATTTTTATGGTCCGAGCCCACCTAGAGGCCAGAAAAGAAAAAGTGGATACTGCAATCTGTTAGCGGAGGAGGGTGAAGAGGGGTGGGTATTGCATCGGGAAGGCAAAAGGAAAATATCCGGCGTAGATTTTTGTTGTTGTTGGTAAGAAGGCTAATTGTACACACGTGGGTTTGAATACAATGTGAAAATATGAGGATTTTTTTCACCTGCTCTTTCGTAAGTTGTGTTCACTTTCAGCATTGTTGTGTCCTCCAGGAAGCACATGCCAAGAAGCAATTAAAGAGCAAGAGATTTCTTATGGTTAACGCCTATGAATGACAAAGAGGAGACTCAGCAGGCTCTGACCGCTAGAGATTTCAGATCTGACGTAGGTCTGACTCCTCTGAAATGAGAGGTGAGGGAAGGAGACTGAGGAAAGTCTCTCTTAGACCAACAAGTTCTGGCACAGAGATTGTCCATAAAGGGGTCCCTTATTAGGAAGAAATGGGTAGGCCCTGGTACCACTGTGCAGTCATTGTCTGAGGCCACCCCATGGAGAACATCATGGCTGGAAACCAGTGAAAGACCTAAGGGAGTAAACAGTTGGGAGCCATCAACTAACCATATTCCTTACACCTGGGTGGACCAGTCCTTTCCTGAAGGGGGTTCTGAGGGACACATCTCCCTATCTGCCACAGATACCAGGCATGTCACCATGCCACCGCAGTAGGAGACCAGAGTACAGGGGATGCTCCTTGACAGACAGGGAAGGGAAATAGTTTTCAGAGGGAAGGTCAGTGTGTAGAGAAGTGTCAAAGCAGGAGGAAGCGAATGCTCAGTGACCTGTGATGTGCTCTCCACTCTCTGGACTGAAATCTTAGGTGGGGGGAAGTGTTAAGTGGAGAAAACCCAAAACTAAAAATTCTGGCTGGAGAGCACTCAGAGTGGCCACGGTTGAGTGATAATGGCACAACGACCTTGTTAGGCAGAAAGGAGGCCTGAATAGCCTGCAGAGCCTACCTGAGTCATTGAGAAGCCCGGGGAGAATGCAGAAGTCCCTACCTGCTTCACAGCAAACATGGAGGGCAGCTATTGGGCGCTGGTTGTCAGGCCTGTGGGGCAGTAAGCTGTGGAGGGGACAAAGTACCAGCCTAGGTTAATATCTCCATTGTACACAAAATTGGCAATTAAAACCAGAACCAAGCGAAATCTGTGGGGCTAGGGCAGGAGAACCACTCAGCTGCTTAACCAGAGGGCAGACGCTTGCCCATGAGCTGCAGATGTGGTCAGTGACACAGCCTGAGGCCAGCAAAGATCCGAAGGATCAAAGCTCCTTCTTCCTCTTCCGAACACCCAAAGCCAAAATTATCCATAGTCACCATCTTGGGCAAGATTAGAAACTGCCCTGATAGGAGCTGAACTTTGATGTAACTGAATATTTACCTGAAATGTGATTGTGTTAAATGGAAGATAAAAAGACACTCTTACCTGGCAGGCGTGACTCAGTGGTTGAGTGTCAACCTATGAACCAGGAGGTCACGGTTTGATTCCCGGTTAGGGCACATGCTTGGGTTGTGGGCTTGATGTTTGGTGTGGGGTGTGCAGGAGGTAGCTGATTAATGATTCTCTCTTATCATTGATGCTTCTCTCTCTCTTCCTCTCCCTTCCTCTCTGAAATAAATAAAAAATATATATTTTTCATAAAAGTCACTTTTTTATAAAATGAGAGAGAGAGAAACATCGATGTGAGAAAGACACATCGATTGATTGCCCTAACCAGGTTGCTCAAACCTGCAACCAAGATATGTGCCCTTAACCAGGAATTGAACCCATGACCCTTCCATCTGTGGGCCAACTCTCTAACCAGCCAGGGCAAGACACTCTTAAGGTAAGACTAAGTTCTCTTGCCTTCACCTTATTACTGTTGACTGTCAACTTCCCAGAAGACCCCAGGGAACCATGTTAATAAAAAACAAACAACAACAACAAAAAAAAACCACCTAAACTTATTAGGATCTATTGCTGCATGAGAACACTACCCTGATGGACTTAGTGGTATCTCAGAATGCAGAAATCAGAGTTAGCTCTGGGTGAGTTTTAAAGGAGGTTTTGCAAGGTGAGGAGCAATTTGGGACTGTCCAGAGCTTATGACCTAACAGCTTTGGATTGGTGAGCCCCACAAAATGAGGATCTTAAAGTAAATTTTGATGAGTAGGCTATGGGTTTTGATAAGAAACTATTTTAGCTGATTCACAGTCTGATTTCTGAGGATCAAGTGATCCTGTAACAAGCAGGTAAGTTATTTTTGCTTTGTCCAGATTCAGGAAATAATGACCGGTGCGGCTTTAAGGCCCAGAGTGGGAACTGTGCTGGGTATCAAATAAACTGGAAAAAATAAGACATTTCTTTTGTCTTCCTAATAATTTTAAAACAATTAAAATTATTATTAACTAAAGTCCTTACTTTAATCAGGTTTCCTTAGTTTTTACTTAGTGTCCTTTTCCTGTTTCAGGATCCCACCCAGGACACTACACTATATTTGGTGGTCTCCTTAGGCTCCTGTTGGCTGTGGCAGTTTATCAGACTTCCCTTCTTTTTGATGACCTTGACAGTTTAGAGGATAGCTGGTCAGGCATTTTGTAAAATGTCCCTCATTTTGGATTTGTCTATTATTTTACTTACTAGAGGCCCGATGCATGAAAATTCATGCAAGAGTAGGCCTTCCTTCCCCCAGCTGCTGGCACCGGCTTCCTTCCATCACCCAGGACCTGGGCTGCCAGCACTGGCTTCTCTCTGGCACCCAGGACCCAGGCTTCCCTCCTCTGGCCACCGGCAGGCACCCGGGACTCAGGCTGGCTTCCCTCCAGCCCTGGCTTCGTCAGGAAGGACGCCTGGAATAACCTCCAGAAGATGTCCAGTCTAATTAGCATATTACCTTTTTATTTTTATAGATGGTTAGATTGGGGTTATGAGTTTTAGGGAAGAAGACCATAGATGTAAAGTGCCATTTCATCTCATCATATCAAAGGTACATGCTCTCAAAATGGCTTCACTGTTAATGTCAACCTTGGTCAAGTGGTGTTTGTCAGGTCTGTCCACTGTAAAGTAGTTATTTTCCTCCTATTTCCATATTATGCTGTTTGGAAGGTAGTCACTGTGTACAGCTCACAGGAAAGCTCACAGGAAAAGAGTTGGAGGGTTGTGCTACATAAGGGCAGATGGTAAAGTATCTACATAAAATATTTGGGATTTTTCTCCATGGAAGATTTGTCAGTTCTACTACACATTATTTTATGTTATTAGACTCATGGATATTTATTTAATTCTTTATTTATTTATTTAATTATAATACTGTTTTATTTATTTTTTTGTCAAAATTTTCTAGCTTTGGCCAATAGGAGCTCTTTCAGTTGGATCCTGTGTCCTTTGATATTCCTATGTTATTATGTGCTTCTTTTTAAAAAGCACTTCCCTGTTTCCAGGCACGATAAGTCATACCAGGATTATCTTTTATATTCTCTGCCCCAGTTCTAGGATCAGACATTTCTCCAAGGAGTGCTGATTCCTTTGACTGGAGAATGGTGTTAGAAGCCAAGATCTGGGTGTTAGGTGCACTCATTGCTAGAGGTGTATCATTGCTGCTAGGGGCATTTCTTCTTTACATGTGAGCATTACATGTGTGATTTTTTTTTTACCTTTGACTTTGCTTCTATCCCTCTCATAACTGTCATTTGGGAAATCATAGAAGTCAGCCATGAAGACAGTGACCTGAGAAGTTGGGCGAGAATGGTTTAACCAGAAGACGCCTTCTGTGTACTGTACTTCCAAAGCATTAAAAATGACTTTCATGTGATTTATATGGAAAAACACAGAGGAGTGTTCACTTTTTCAGTGCTAATGCTAAGATTTGAACAAGGTAAATTAGAAATCCCGGAGACGAAGGTCCCTGCTGGATGTGACAGATGACTGCTCACAATACGGTGATGAATGAGTTTGTAAACCAAACACGTCAATACCTGATGGGTGTGAGAAGGACAACGCTCGCTCGTTACCTTCAATGAGGTTAAACCCTTTTCTCTCAGGCGTCATGTTACACCGGGCTCCATAGTTACAATTTGATCCCAAGACAAAGAAATAAAGGTCACTGATTGAAGGCAATTCTTTATCATCAAATTAAGATGTGACAAATTTATTCTTCACTGACAATATTTTGCTTCTTCTGAAAAAACCAAGATTAAAGTGAAAGTAAAAGAAAGACTAAGCTTTTTAAAAAATGTCTTATTTCAATTCTCTGGTTATTTCCACCTGTTCATTGAAATATTTTCCATCATTATTTTGACTCTAAGAAGATGCTGTGCCATGAAAAATTAAAAACAAACACCAAAGCAACAAAATAACTTCAGTAAAGACAGCTAAGTTGGACTCTAGTGAAGGTTTAGGTTTCAACTAAAGGAAGTGGAGTTTGAAGGGACATTATATACAAAGAAAAAAATGTATTTGAAATACCTTCTGGTATGAAGTTCTCATATTTTATGACTCTACCAACTAAAGTATATTCATCCTGGGTCTTTGAGGGCCTACCATGTGAGGAGCTTTGAGAGCAAAGATGCCCCATATACTTTTTAAAGTATATTGTCATGTAACCTATTTCATGAGCCACAGTTGTTTGGGCCAAGACTGACTCAGCCACGATCTAGTGATGCACAACTGGATCCTGGCACTGGTCTAGGGACACCATTGTCAGGAAGCTGGTGGATGAAAATATGGTGTGAAAATCTTGGCAAATAGCAGTGCTCCATCCTAGACTTGAATAATCAACAAATCACTCCTTTCTTTCAGGAAATGAGCTAGGACCTCCCAGAGTGGTTGTGAGATCACCAGGGCTCCCATAATAGCCTGGACTATGGTCCATAGGTTTTGGTTTCCATGAGGCCTGGCTTTGTGGATGCTGATATAGTTTCTTGTGCTTTCTAATTTCCTAGAAAGCTGTTAAGATAAAAATGCTCATCTGTGGTTATCTGAGCATGGCTGGGCTCTTTGCAACTTAGAAGAGTCTAAGAGAATGTAACACATTAAAAGGAGCCAAGATTATATATTGTGGGTTACTTAAGGAAGGGAATCAAGTTTTACTTTTATATCTAAAGTAGGTGCATTCATCTAATGCTCAAGATATGATTAGTAAATAGGTGAATGAATGAAGGCCCAAAGAGACTGATATTGGTAATGTTGCTGAAAATAGAACCACTGTAATTGCTGGACCCTGTGTTAAACAAAGCTAAAACTGTCATCTTTTCCTGTTTGTATGTTAAATAATACCGAGGCCAAGCAAAAGTAGCTTAGCTGCTTGTTCCAAGAATTCCTGTTTCTGGATGAGGCCATAAACCAACTACACAATATACTTGTCAAGACTAAGAGCTTTCTTAGCAAGAATCTTCAAAATCCTTGCCTTACTGTGTTCACTATTCAAAGCTACAATATCAGAAACTGTCTAGTTCAAGCCAGTTCTCCCCTGGCAAGAACCACCTTAAAAAGCACCAACCTGGGTGCTACTGAGACCATTCCCTAATCTTCATTTTATGTCGCTAAGATCCATCATGGTGATGTTCTCCCTTACTAAGATGTGACAAATTTGTCTACTCTCTAACAAATACATTTTGCTTCTTTTGCTAAACCAAGTGGCTCTCATAAACATAGTTTTGCTTCGTGAGTAGGTTTTTTGGTGGTCTCGGGGGAATTGACGGTCAGTACAACACAACCAGCTTTAGGTTCTTTTCCTTTTTAAAAAACAAACAAACAAACAAACAAACACATTATTCACTTTTTTTGAATGTACAAAAATCTACTAAGTATAGATGTCAGTGCTTTCCTCAGACAACTTGAAGCATGAAGCAATAAGCCATGTCTTTCTTATTTTGTCTGCAGAATAAATAATTGGACTTGAAGTTATTTCAAAAATCTTTTCAACTCTAGGATTTGGGTTTCAGTAAATATATGGAAGTGCTCACTAAATTCTATTCTTCATTGTTTGCTACTGTGCTGAATGCAGAAGGGGTCTAACATTGTCTGGACTCTGAAAGAGAAAGTGGTTAAGGCACATAGCAAACTGTTAAGGCCTTATGGCCCATTAAACACTGAGTTTGATTTCTCAAATATACACAAAAATACACAGCTCTGGACTTGCAGTAAAGTATCTGTCATGAGAGTCGTTTTAGCTCAAATGACTCTAAAAAATGGCTGTCAATTCCAGACGTTTCCAACTGAATAGGACAACAGCCACCACATGTCATACAATACACGGCACACAATGTAAACATACCATTCACGTCCACAACAGAGATATTTATGGCATTTTCCATGGTTGCCATGTCAACCCATAGAGCAACCAGGCCATTAAATCATGCTGTCAGCGGGCCAAGACAGTAACACTGAAAAAAATTCCAGTTGCTGACATGAAACATTACATTTATCATTTCAAGACTTTTTTTTCCATCTGCCTCTTGCTTTATGCTCTTCACAGCTTTTGAGTTGTTCTTTTAGGGTACAAAGAGAATATGAATGAGCTGTTTAAAATGCAGTATAAATCCCAGCCATAGAACTTATTTTTATAGGACTTATTTTCTTCAGGTGATAATCTTAAGGTCACATGCTAAGAGAAGAAGAGATGTGTTGAAAGCTGATATATCATTGATGTAACTGGCCAAATTTTAACTTTATAACTTGGATTTGTTGCTTTATTTCTCTTCTCTGCATGAAATAGTTTTCAACAAACACCTGGATTTTGAGAATATTCACTTTGATTTCTTCTGAACCAGGTAGATTTCCAGGATCATAAAGGAAGTCTAATCAATGGAACTGGAATGGGCACTACAATCACTAACAACACGACGAAGAGTACATTTTTCTGGCCAAATCCATCATATTAATTTCAGAAAAGCATGCTACCCCACTGGAAAAGAGAGACAGAGGGTAACCAGGGAGTGTGGGAAGGAGTCAGGATGCCACCTGAACAAAGGCAAGAGGCTGGAGGGGAATTCAAGGATCTCAGCCACCTAGAAGTTCTCAGCGGAGCAGGAGAGGCAGAGATCCTTACAGAATGGAACCTGGGCATCAGGCTGGGGATAGTAGGAGCTGGGTCTTCAGGATAGCTTGGCAGATTGTGGTAATTGTATGTGGGGAAGAAGTGACTTCTATGCTGAAGAAATTATTGAGTAAGTGCGCAGAGGCAGGAAAATGCTGATGGAGTCCCAGAAATAGAAAGTAGGTCGTGTGCTTTTAAAGTAGGGTAAGTAAATGACAAGAAAGGGTCAAGCCATGGAGGGCTATGGGCGCCTAGGTGAGAAGATTGCAGTGTACAGCTTTTGTGTATAGGGAGATGTGGTCAGATCTGTGCTCTTAAGTCATGTGTGTAAGATAAAGCTGATGGGGAGGATGATAAAGTCACAAAAATCATTAGAAGTTTATTAGAATAATTGGATTTGGGAGACAAAAAAGATAATAAAAAGAGGATTCAGAAACAGAGGATTCAGAAACAGTGATTGGACATCTGAATGTTTAGGGTATGGTGAAAATTCCCAGATATTTTGACGGTAAAAAAAGATACATTTAAAATGAATTAGTAGTGATATTCACACAAAGGGAGAGTATGCAACAATGAGATAGAATAAGATATACAGAAGCACAAAAATATGAGTGACATACTAATGAGGTGCAGTAAACAGAGACAGGCATAAAAGAATAAGTATGATGTGATTTTATTTATCTACAGTTCACAAACGAATCTGTGCCGCTGGACAGACAGCGGGAACCTTGGGAGGCGAAGAGACTGGGGAGGTGCTCGCTGGGCCTCCCAAGGGCTGGCGGTGTTCTGATTCTTGATCTGGGTGCTGGTTACAGGAGGTGCCTGGTTTGTGAAAATCCCCATGGTGGTACCTTTACGACGTGTTCGCTTTTATTTATGCTAAACTCTGGTAAAAGTTTACACAAAATGGCACAGCTTGTTTTGTGATCTCAATTTAAGGAGGGGAAGAATGTAACAGGTGGTCTTTAAAAGTTTAGCCCTCGAATCTGGACTAATGAGGTCATGTTTCCTGGATTCCAGGAAAATTAGGAACTATGATTCAGCAAATCAAGTCATTGCATCATGTGGTGAAACCTGACATGTCCCAGCCTTAGTCCTCCCCACCCCTCAGCCAAAGACTCAGAAGGTCAGATCAACACCCACAGGCCGGGAAACAGTCAGTTGCCACTAGGAAAACCAAGGGACCAAAAAAACAAAAAACAAACAAACAAAAAACCTGAGTTGTTTCATCAATTAAAAACAAACAGAAGAATAAAAATTGATAAGGGCAGGAGCAGGAGGACTCTCTCTTAGCAGCTTCAGAATGAAACCAGTGAAGCTCAGTTGCCAACACTTGGATAGAAATCCATCATTCCTCGCCTGCCCTGGTGGTCAGCCCCACTGTGAGGATTAGCAGAGAGACCTGTAATGATTAACTGGCCTTGTACTTACAATGGTAAACCATAGACACAGACTTCTTATCATCCAGGAGCTCAGGACTTTAAGTGTTGAAATCATGCCCCAGTTTCAGATGAGGAAGTGAATAGCTATTAATACGCTTCAAAACATGGGTTCACTGTTAATTTTTGTGCTTTACTATAACCTTTCCCAACTTCTCCCCACCTGGAGGAAAAGGAAGCTTTGAATTAAAAAAAAACACACAAAAAACCACAAATTGCTTTCAGATGGATTCCTAAGAAGTATTTCTTAATTAGGAGTTTCCATAAATGCATTTAATAGACTGTTTACAGATTATTAACTCTTTGAAAAGGAAGCAGTGACAAAGAATGAAGGTAATGTTAGAATGATAATATGAAATATTAGGTGCCCAGAAAAAAATGTGACCTAGATTCAAAAACACTCTTATTAACCACATTACTTCAAACATCCATATATAATACTGCTTGTATAAAAATTGTGGATTTTAATTAATACATTCAGCTTCTCATTGGAAGTGGTTTAAGCAGACCATATCTTTGCTTACCTACTTTGATAAAGAATGCCTTGTATTTACAATAAAACTTGGTGTTAGTTGAAGCTGTTTCACAGATATGAGCATACTTTAGATCTCTCCCTCTCATCCCTGCTTTCCATTTCTGCTTTTCTTTCATTAGCAAATGGCACCTTCTAGGTGCCAGGACATAGTGTTGGGAACATGGATGGTGATATATCAGGTATGATCCAGGCTTACCCCCAACTGACATTCTTGTTACTGTCGGCTGGTAGAGAGTTTCCTTCCCTCTAAATTTCTCCTAACTCACCTCACCCTGAAGTCAGTCAGCTTATAACCCCTTAGAACTCTGGCTATTGGGGTGATGGCTTTAAAGATCAGGTGTGATTATTTTACACTAGCCCCTTTGTTTATCTGGCCTCCATACCATAAAATGATGTACCAAACAATACAAACACGCAAATGTTTCCCACCAAACAAACAAACAAACAAAGCCACTTACACTCTGGCCAGTTGCTCAGTGGTTAGAGCATCGGCCTTTGGACCAAAGGATCCTGGGTTCAATTCCTTGTCAATTCAGTTGCAGGCTTGATCCTCAGCCCAGGTCCAGGTGTAACAGGAGGCAACTAATCAATGTTTCTCTCTCATATCGATGGATGTTTCTCTCTTCCCTCCAGCTCCCTTCCCTCTATTCTCTATAAAAAAAGATATCAATGGAAAAAAATATTCTCCTGTTCTCAGTTGAGGATTAAAACAAAGGAAAGGCACTCAGAATCCTTCCAAGTCTGGCTCCAGATTTCCTTCCCATGATTCTCACCTGGTCTTAATGTCCTTTCTAGGCCCTTCATTGCCTCTCTACGTCAAATGGTTTTCTTACTTTGTTCATATAGCAAATTAAACTTCAAAGTGTGCTGTGTTTATTATGTTATGAAAGCACATACATTTGAGGGAATGTTCTTCCAGTATTTGGAAGTTATTCAGCAAAGAAGCTACTTACACTAATGATGAATAAACAAAGTTCTAACACATGTTTTCATTGTTTCCCTTTCATTTTACTGGTTCACATCAACAAAAATACCAAGCAACATTCATGTTGGAACTGTACTCATTCATTAATGAGGTTAGAAACTTCTTTTCTGAATCTGACAGAATCATGGATTAATTTATAGTCCAACTTTCAAAAACCAATAGTTGAATCACTAACGTAAATTGTCTATGAATACAAAAGTTCAGCAAAAATCAACAAAAGCATTCTGCCTGCTATATAGAATTTAAAATGAATATTTTAGCCGAAACCGGTTTGGCTCAGTGGATAGAGCGTCGGCCTGCGGACTGAAAGGTCCCGGGTTCGATTCTGGTCAGGGGCATGTACCTGGGTTGCGGGCACATCCCCAGTGGGAGGTGTGCAGGAGGCAGCTGATCGATGTTTCTCTCCCATCGATGTTTCTAACTATCTATCTCTCTCCCTTCCTCTCTGTAAAAAAATCAATAAAATATATTTTAAAAATAAATAAATAAAATGAATATTTTATATTTTGTTATTATTTGTAAATTGTGTGCTATCTATTCAGTAATTTCTGTAAGTAAACACACACACACACACACACACACACACACACACACACACACTTTTTCCCATAGAGCCAGTTGTTAGACATTTACCAGAACACCACTATCTGTGAGCAAATGCCCCAGAGAGGTAGGAGGAGGAGGGATGAACTGATTAGCTTATCTGCTCACCTGCCCATAAAGGTGGCTTCCGGTAGGACTGTTGCAGGGAAAGGGTTTGAAGCATGGGAAGCTCTTGGTGCACCTTTCCTGGAACATAGCACTAATAACAGCAATAAGCGTCCTAACAATAAAGATGGCAAATATCTGTTGAGTGTGAGCTATATATCAGATGAATTCTGAACTCTCTCTTTGTTTATTCTTTATCTTATTTAATGGGCTGTGTGTTACTACCATTTTACAGATGAAGAAACTGAGTCATAATAGATTAAGCAATCTGGCCAGGGCCCCACAGTTGGGAGTATTCACTCCAAGCTGCTACTAAAGACTTAGGTGACATTAAAGTATGGTTTTCAGATGGAGTCTCTTCTCTCTCTCTCTCTCTTTTTTCCTCCACTCACTTATTTCCCTTCTTGTTGTGTTTCTGTTCTCTCACTTCAGCTTCAGCCATCTGAAAGACAAGGGACATGAAACATCAAACAAGATTCTTCTTTTTCCCCCTTCTTTCTTTCATGCTCCCTTTAAGGTTTTATTTGCTTCTAGGAAAAACAAAACAAACAAACAAAAAACGATTTTGACCCTGGCTGGTGTGGCTCAGTTGCTTGGACATCATCCCGTGCACAGAAAGGTTGCCGGTTGGATTGTTGGATTCCTGATCAGGGCACATGCTGGGGCTTCAGGCTCAATTCCCGATAGGGGACATGCAGGAGGCAGCTGGTTGCTGTTGTAGGGATGTTTCTTTCTCTCCCTCTCCCTTCCTCTCTCTCTCTACAAATCAATAAAACTATTTTAAAAAATTATTTTGATTTAACTTCAAGTTTATAGAAGTATTGCAATAATACTACAAAGGTGTAGCATACACATTGAGTTTACACATTTATTTCTATGTTGCCCTATTTGCTTTAGCACTCCTTCTCCTCTCTCTACCTAGAGTGTGCCAGGCATCAAGTGGATGCTGTCAACTGCCCAGGCCAAATCCACCACGACAGCAACGACTTTCCCTTCAGTTCCTCTCTGCACTCTTGTATAGGAACAGGGTAACATATTCCTTTTCATGCCGCAGTCATGAATCAAATCAGGGTACATCAGCCAGTGCTACTATGTTCTAAAGGTTCCAACTTAAGTAATAAATTGCATAATCCATGGCAGATGGTATTTGGGATCTGACTCACTGAAAGAAGGGGCCAGGTTTTTTGAAAAATCACTCTTTGCCCAATGAAGACAGCAACGCCCCCTCTTGGAAAAGATGGCTCTGGGTTGATGCTGCCCTCGAAACACGAGGGTGAAGCTCAGAGTGGAGTGCATTTGAAATCAGGAGCTTTGGAAACCCAATGGCCTGCACTAGATGTAGGGAGGGAGGCGACCATGCTGTTGCCTTGTTTTGGTTTGTCTGGTTTTTAGGATGTACTGGACCCTCTGAGCAAAGTGGCAATAGTTGTAGCTGCCTACATGCTACCAGATAGCTGGTCTGATGGTAGCAATACTAAGGAAATGACTAAGTAATTACTAAGGGAATTACTAAGGAAGTACTGTGACCTCCACTAACAAGAGAGGAGGCTTCTGGATTTGTGGGCGATGCTCTGGCAGGCAGACACTAGCGCCAGGCTACATGGAGAAGAGGTGAGATTGAGGGGTGCCAGCAGGCAGAGCAGCGGTGGTGACGGAGGGGCCCACAGGACAAATGCCAATACGTGCCCCAAAGGCAGCACATTCCGAGGACTCAACCAGAAGAGGAAAAACCAAGTGCTGGCGCGATATAGCTGCACACTAGGATGATCACATTTTTAAAGCACTGCTTTCCTGCTCAGACATAACATTATATTTAAAGGCCCTGCCTGTGTGCAATCAAAAGAAGCCAACTGAAAGAAATGTGCACTTCAAGGCTTTAAATCTGAAACTTCCTAATCCCCCAAAGTCCACACTGGACTTCTTGCCTCCATGGAAACAACAAAGCATTCAGCCAACTGATTGGCCTCCAATGAATTTTAGATAAGACAGCTTGGAAGGGAATGGATGTGATTTTAATGCAGAAGAAAGTGCTGGAAGGGAGGTCCACTTGGTTCATATTTGAATAAAGCAAACAAGGCAGACGAAAGGCTGACAGCTGTAAATGACATTGTCAGTACAAAAATTATCAGCCAGTTTACAATCTGTTTGCTTATGTTGAACAAACAGACTGTGTGTGGCATCCTTAGGCCTCGTGAATGGCAGAAATACTTGCGGCTTCAGAAAAGCTATCTGCTCTCCTGCAGCCCGGCCACAATTAGATCACCATTTGACAGCCACACTGAAAAGAAAACTGTGTCCCCGGCCTTCCCCCCACACACCGCCCTGCCTCTTTGCTTTCTCTTTTCCTTTCTTTCTTTTTCTCCGTCTTCTTCTTCATAAGACAAGCGGTGAAGTTGGGCATAGACACTTGTCTTGTATAGATGCTGTGAATTATGTTAGTTCTGTTGCTGGATCAAGCCTTTGACTATGTGTCTGACATTCCAAGTGGGAGATCTTAGGTAACCTAGCAAAGCTTAGTGCCAACCGTCTTCATTTTTCATTCCTTCCAGGAAGCAGAAGTCGGGAGCCCCCCACCCTCACGCCCCCACCTCAAAGAAAGCCACTTTTTTCTTCTTTGTGCAGCCTGTCTCACAGACCCTTTGCTTTGAACTTGCTAACATTGAATTGGGAGCCGAAACAAAACACAACACAAGAATTGCTATGCAGCAGGCACCCAAGCCCCATTTCCTCTCTGAGCAAGGCCCCAACTGCCCAAGTTTCAGGAGGGACTAAACCCAGTGGGCTCTAAGGCTGCCTTAACCCAGCCCCCAGCATGAAAGCAATGAATTGTGTGGTCCCATTGCTTAATCCCCTCTGTGTTTTACAAACTCATAACACATAAATAGCTCCTTTTGTTCGGAAAGAATGGAGAGCAAACACAGGTACTAATTTTATCCCTCACGTTCTCAGAGGCTCACCCTTGTTTAACTGCATCAGAGAGATTTAAGCCTCTGGTAGTGGCTTTTCATAGGGGCCTGGAGGCTATTTGGATACTCTTAGCTTCTTACCTGTAAGATTCCTGCTCACCTTAGAGTAAGTAACACACCCTCTTGCCCCGGAGCCTCATTCACTTTTGTAGAACTACACACTGGAAACAGAATAATCTCATAGGAAGGCAACACTTGCCTACAAAGACCAGGGTTTTGTTTTTCACGGTCCACTTTGTGTATTTTCATTATTTATTGTCTCTCTTTCTTGCTCAAGTTAGCCAAGAAGTATTCAATTTGCAGAGAGGAGCAAATCTTCCCTTTATGCTCTCCTTTCTTTTTTTCTTTGATATAAAGACTTGTTTAGAGGTACTTGGTGTATTTGATGGAAAAGAAATACTGATGATAGGTGAGTGTGGTGTGTTTGCAGCAGATAACAAGGGGCAGAGCAGGCACGCACAAAGCCGGAAGACTGTGGTAATTACTGCTAAGCAGCCAAGCATCAAAACACCACTGGTATGGAAAGTTCATCCAATTACCACTAACGCAAAGAGGAGAGTTATGTTTTGGCTGTGCTTTTCATTTTAATCTAAATTGCTGCTTCTTTTTCTCTGATATGGCCATCGGTCATAAAGAGTTGACCATCATTAAAACTGTTTGATTTGGAGCCCTGTAGTGTTTGGCTAAGAGGGCAAATGCAAATTTGATGAAAGAATGAGGATAAATTTACATATCAGCCTCAGCTCACATGGAGAGAGTAAACATTCTGTTTATCTCAAGTGTCACTTTATGATTTCAGTAGAATATAAAACTGACCTTGGCCCAGTCATTGCAAAAGGTCTAAATGAAATATGCAGTTGTCGAAATGCGATTTACTCAAGTAGAACTTGTGGGTAAATCCTGTGGAACTCAGCAAACAGGGCTGCAGAGAGCAGAGCTGGGAAATCATTTTGTTCTGATAAACTCCGAAATGAAATTCTGGAATAAGGAATTGGTGAACAAGAAAAGATTAAAAAAGAAAGGAAGAAAAGAAAATCCTACTCCATGAATCTTATTCGATCACCATGAATTAAAACAGCCTACTTAACTAGTAGTTTTCATCTTTAGATATCTACAAATTAAAAAGCAAAAAACCTTAAACACCGGCCTTCACACTTGAATGTAGTGTGTGCTTTCACCAGGCTTTTGTTTTATCATTTGGGAACAAGAGTCCGATCATTATTTGTTTGGTTTCTAGAAACTATAATTGATTCAGTGAACTTCAACACCCCGTAGGTAGTTTACACTTCAGGAGGATAATTCCTTTTGGCTGTTTGAATCAGGCACGTTTGCATTTTCCACAATATTTTTAATTAGTTTTTTCCAAGCTAAGTCAACATTCATCAGTGTGTGAAAGAACATCAGACTTTTGTTCATAATGAAGGCTTTTGAGTGTGCAGAAAACTCTTTGGAGACGATTGCAGGCGTCTGCATTGATATTTTACCTCCACTTTCTCATACCAAAAGTTCATGGTAGAAAATGAAGGAGCAATATATTATTTATCTCTTATGGAAGAAAGTTGATGGCATAATATATAGTAAAGTTGAGTTATTCTGGAAATTTTGGCCACTGTAGAGCAGAAACATATCCTGAGTAAAAGAAAAGAAAGGTGAGAAGTATCTGGCAGATATAGTTTTAATTAGTAAAATCAAAGATTATTCTTGTAGGACATGTTATGCATTTACTTTGATAGCCTACAAAATAATTGTTTTTCAAATAAATATGTGCACATAGAATAACACAAAGTTCATAGGAGCTCCATATCTAAGTACAGTTTGCATCTTAATTACAAACAATTAAGCATATTTAGCAACTTCTTTAATCAGGATTAAGCTGAGGTTTTTGAGGCTTAAGTGGTTGGGAGGTTTGAGGAACTAACATGAGTAAGGAGAAAGCACCAGGTTTCTCAAATGGTGTTTGAAAGGAGACTGGCATGCTGTGTACACTGAAGGAGAATTGTTTTTTACAAGTACATTATATATTTGTGAAAATAAGATGGTTGAGAATCTCTCCTAAGATGTCCTGTGTACACATACATGGGCACTTAGATAATGGCACACAGCATTGTTTCTGGTCTGAAGTGGTTGTAAAACACACACACACACACACACACACACACACACACACGGACAAGAGGCTCATGGTTGAGTAAACAATCCCACTAACTCAATAGGCCCATTCTTTCCCATATTCCAATTTAATGATCTTTTTAAAAAAGAGCTAAGAAAGGAAGAAATAACCTCCAAAACACAGGGACCTGAGTACCCAGATGAGGGTATGGGCATGGTACATGGCAGTGGGCATAGGTGCCAACCGTGGGCCACCTCTGACATAGGATGCACCTCAAAGTGCATCATTTACTCAAAGATGAAAATCACCCTCTGTCTTCCCATGAACCTCATTAGATGATCCACACAGCACTAAAAGTGATAACTAGGAAAGTGGAAACCATCAATGTTTACTAAGTGGTTAATGGATAAACAAATGTGGCATATACAATCTACAAACACCTAACCAGATTCTTGATTGCATGAATGATAGTAAGTCTTGAAAGCAAATCAGAGTTTATTGCTCTGAGGCATGGAGAGCTCACTGAAGGATAATATTTCTGTCCAGACACTTCAGTACAGAAGGAGCACACTTAGAAAAATATGGTTGGTCAGGACTTGGGAGGAGCTACCAATCACATACAATACAGAGAAGCTGAGAAAACATGAGAACTTGACTGAGGCAGGAGCAGATGTGTGAGTGGTAGTTATTGCCTCGCCTCTTGGCCTTGCAATGGGCATCACCTCATTTAATCCATAGAATCTTGAAAGGAAGGTGACAAGCAATGATATTACCCCCATTTTACAGATGAGGACACTAAGGGATAGAGATATTAAGGAATTTGTCTACGGTCAATTAGTAAATGACAAAACTACTCTAATATAACTGTTGATCATCCAAGCTTATGACCTTAACCCAGGGGTGGGCAAACTTTTTGACTCGAGGGCCACAATGGGTTCTTAAACTGGACCAGAGGGCTGGAACAAAAGCATGGATGGAGTGTTTGTGTGAACTAATATAAATTCAAAGTAAACATCATTACATAAAAGGGTACGGTCTTTTTTTTTTTTTTTAGTTTTATTCATTTCAAACCGGCCGAATCCTGCCCGCGGGCTGTAGTTTGCCCACGGCTGCCTTAACCACTACCCACTTTTGTTTCCTTGTTCCAAATAGTTCCAAAGTATATGAAATTTACCAATAAATAGAAGCTTCAAGAGGAAGTACATTCATTTTATGTACACAATAAATAGTAACAGAGAGATACTGTCAGATATAGTGTATTTCCCAGTCACTGGAGATGTTCACACAGGGGGCAAAAGACCACTTATTGGAAATGTGGATGCCCTAAAATATTGGGATCAAATGACCTCTATGTGTTCTATATACCTAGTTATTCTGATGTGGTGACTATAGGATGCATGAGCAGAACCCAAGTCTCTACATATGGTTGTGCAGGTCAGGCACTGCACAACTCCAGGGAGGGGGACACATTTCACATTCACATACATCATGAATTTGAATATTTAGTATGACAATTTGAGTAATGGCTGGTCAGAAAGTAGATAGTGAGTACAGAAGGATGGCATTGAAGAGGAGACATGTGGAGCTGTAGTTTGAGAGGGAAGGAGGTCAAAGCAAGTTTTTGGGGAGGGAGAATCAGGAAAACATATTGACAGACTAGATGATAAGTCCTTGGTAGACAGGAACCATACCTAACATTCCTAATGCAAGTTTGGGGCTAAATATTGATTGAATGTTCATGTCCTATAATTCCTGCTACAGGCACATGATCTAACAAGACAACTTTTTCAGAAAAATAAGTCTGTTCTGGACTTGAATGATTTGGAAGGATGGCCCTGCTTTTGCAGGATTGAGAGTACACACTGAAGCATGTCTTTATAAGACAAAGGGGGAAGAGAGTTTATAAGCAACTCATAGGTTTGGAACCAGCTGGTTTCATGGTCTAGCTTTGCTCCCAGTGAGTCCCATTTTTAAATCTGTTTCAAATGCACCATGGGGCAGAGAAAAATGGCAGAGTTTGTGTATAGAGGCCCAGAGGGTTTGGAGACCAGAAGGCCAAGGCAGGTCCTGGAGCCACTTCCTGGACCTCCAACTCTTCCTCCTTCTGTCTCTGACACATCCAGGAAGCTACGGCCGAAACCCCTGATCATGCATCAAGGCTCAGGGTAATTAGTCAAAAGAAAGAAAGAAAGAAGGAAAGGAAAACAAAACCTGTAACTATTTTATCATCCCATTATATCATAATTATTCATCTCTAAAGAGTAGTATTGCAAAAATAAAAAGCACAACATGTTATAACAGAAAAAAGTATGACTTTTTTGCAAAACCTAACATGTTAAAGCATGATATCTTATAACTTACTACTCTGTGATTTCTGAAGAACCATGTGCTTATTCAAGAGAACAATGGTAGGATTAGGAAAGATTTTCATGATCTTCTTTATAATTTTCAACACTTAAAAGTAACCAGTTATTATCCTTATATCTTTTCTGTGTTTTCTTTACAGATACACGTGATCTTATTATTTATGTAATTAATTACACACTCAATGTGTTGAATAAATGAATGAATGAATGATTTTTCCCTTAAAAATACATTGCAAATTGTCCCCATAGTTAAATGTATTTGTCTATTACATGATTTTTCTTATCTTCATGTTATTCTAGTCCTGTGCACATGATTTGTTTAAACCTTTTTACTATTGGGTACTTAGATATTTTTTCCAATTATAACCAACACTTCAGTGAACATCTCTTCTCCAACCTCTTATTATAAGCCTTAGGATAATCTGATAGCCTAACATTATATAGCTTACTTCATTGAAAAGCACCTTTTAGAGACCTAAAACAACATATATTTATGATCTCACAATTTTGGAGGTCAGAGTCCTAAAAACAAGGTGTCTGGATGCTCTAAGAAATGAACTGTTTCCAGGCCTTTTCTAATTTCTGGAGGCCTCTTGCATGCCTTGGGTCATGGCCTCTCCCACCATCTTCAAATCTCTTTTCCATCCTCACATCTTCTCTGACTCTAACTCTCCTACCTCCCTCTTTCTTGTAAGGACCCTAATGATTACATGGAACCCATCTGACTAATCCAGGATAGCAGGGAATGGATTTTTGAGGCTCTTGTATTTATTCTAAAATTACCCTATAGAATGGTTATTTCAGTTTACCTTTCCATGATCTGACATGGATGTTCATTTTTCAGCACTTTCACTAATGACTGGGCATATTTATTAAAAAGAAAAACGTTGGCTAATTTAATAAGATAAATGTTGAATATATGCATATATATTATGTAATAAATACATTAAAGTTATTGAAATTTGATTGCAAATGAGGTAAAAAATTTTTCATATATTTATCACCTATTCTATCTCTTCTTCAGTGAGTTGTCTGTTCATACATATATTTTGCCAACTTTCCTACTCATCTACTGATGTCTATCTTTTCTACATTTATTCATAAAATTTCTTATTTATAAAATCCTTTTATAAAGTAAAGCTATTAGTCTTTTGTCTTCCATGTATATTTTGTTGTTCATGTGTATGGGTATGTAAATTTTGAAATTTGATATTATATGTAATTAAATATAGCACTATTTACTTGGTAGTATCGTTGTTTGCTATCATACATACACAACTCTTCCTGTCCTGAAATTATCTATTCCTCTTTCCCTAGTTTTTATTCAATTCTATTACATGTTAATGTTTATCTTTTAACTTTAAAAAATCACAGTTCATTGGGAATGAATGTCGGTTTATGTATGATCTACAATGAGAAAAGCGTAATATGCTAATTAGACCGGACAGCCGAACAACCTTCCAGACGTCATTCTGGGCATCCTTCCGAATGAAGCTGTGGTGGTGGGGGCCAAGGCAGAGGCAGTTAGGGGCAATAAGGCAGGCAGACAAGTGGTTAGGGGTGATCAGACAGGCAGGCAGAGTGGTTAGGGGAGATCAGGCAAGCAGGCAAGCGAGCAGTTAGGGGTGATCAGGCAGGCAGGTGAGCAGTTAGGGGAGATCAGGCAGGCAGGCGAGTGTTTAGGGGTGATGAGACAGGCAGGCAGAGGTGGTTAGGGGCGATGAGGCAGGCAGAGATTGGTTAGGGGTGATCAGGCAGGCTGGCAGAGGCAGTTAGGGATGATCAGGCAGATTGGCAGAGGCAGGGACGATCAGGCAGGCAGGTGAGTAGTTAGGGGTGATCAGGCAGGCAGGTGGAGGGGTAGGAGAGATCAGGCCTAAACCAGCAGTTGGACATCCCCGAGGGGTCCTGGACTGCAAGATGGTGCAGGCAAGACTGAGGGACCCCCCACCCCCATGCATGAATTTTGTGCACCGGGCCTCTAGTGTTATATATGACTCTAATTTTCATCCCCTCCGCCCCCCACAAAGATTTACTTAACTGTCTCATTAGCTTTTATTCTTTGCTTTTCCTATTATTTTGGAAGCTACTCTTATCACATCCTAAATTTTTATCCATGCTGGAATTTCTAGGTTTCTCTTCTGTTCTGTAGATGTATATCCTACTTCACTGAAAAAGCATTTTTTAGAGACTTAAAACAGCACAAATTTATTATCTCACCATTTTGAAGGTCAGAGTCCTAAAATTAAGGTGTCAGCAGGGCTGCATTCTTTCTGGAGCCTCTAAAAAATTAGCCTCAAAATGGATTGAGTTTTTTGCTTTGTTTTGTGTTTGTTTTGTTTTTTGTATCAGGAAGAATCACCCATTTTAAGATAAATCTTGATACTGAAAGTGTGCAAGGCATTTGGCAGCGTCTTGGAGGAGATTCAGCTGCTACTGATGTAGTAGATGCACTAGCTTCTGAGCTACTTAAGGGGAAAGATTTCTGTCTTTCAAAACGACTTTATGGGTAGCATTTATAATAAACCATTGTTGTCTAAATGAGTGCTTCCCCTGAGTTCACATCTGGATGTAAACCTTCATCCAAATTGGGCAGGAGGGGAAAGGCTCCCAAGGATGGACTTTACCAGCACAGGCCAGGACGGGGTTGGGGTCATGAAGCTTCAAGGCCGGATCTCACAGCCTTGAACTCCTTGGGGGCCTTGCTTCCAGTTTTCCCATTTAAAAACAAGAGTGTTGGCCAGATTATCTCGCTTGTCTTTCTAATCCCAGCTTTCCACGACTTGGTAACAGTCAGTATCCAATTTCCCAATGTCATGTGGAAGCAGTGCATCGGCTCGCTCTGAGTTTGGGAATCACACCACATGAAAAGAAACCCAGGTCAAGGGGATGTGATTTATTGAGCTGCAGAAGTTGGGCAAGAACTTTACATGGGCAGAGGCCATAAGGTGTTATCTTTTTCTTCCAGTATCTAGCACTGTTTGCCAAGCACTCAATGAATGCTGATTAAAAGAATGAATGCATGGGATTGAATAGATGGGAAAGCAAACAGGTGGTCTACCATGGAAGAGGAACCTGCAAGTTGTTTACCTTCCAAGAAATATCTGAATCTTTTTTCTTACTCTCATCTACTCAGCTACAGTTTGAAGTCTTCCATACCACCCAGGATAAAAGGGGACAGGGCTCCTCCCACACACAGATCTCTGGCTGGGCTAATTTGTCCACACAAACACCCCCTCCTTGTTTATTCTGCCAGCAGGGTATGCACCCACCAGGGTGGCAGCACTTCAAGGCTAACACCTCCTCTGCAGAGGCAGCCCCTCCTACCCCAATACCCTGAACCTTTTCTCTTGAACCAGAATGGGGTTCCCTCCCCTGGAACTGAGGGCATTGTCTCTCTATCTCAGCTTGAGGGAAACAATCCATTTAGACAGGTGTCTCAGCTTTCTACCCACTGACACAGGTTTTCTTCTTCTTGGCCTCCAGCTCCATCCTCCCTGCAGCTGGGTTCTGGCCAGGAAGGGGGTGGGGTGGTAGAGAGTGAGAGCGAAAGGGGAGCCTTTTTCATTAGAATTGCCTTTTGATGGAATAGGCTTATTCTGCCTTCACTCATCAAAAAATAGAAGCCAGATGTTGGCGACAGGTGTGGTGATCAAACATTTCCAAGGTGGGCCTAGACCTCTAGCAGCCAACCCAGGAGCCCTTTCACCAGCCAGGGAAATCCAGAACCCATAAGCAACCTGTGTGGAGTGGCCATGTTGCTGGCTTCTAGCAACTCAGCCAGTTGCATGCTGTGACTGCCCTGACCATTACATGTTAAAGGGACCTGAGTTCCACCTTATCCTTAAGGCTTAGCCTTCTAGGTATGCACAATATGCAGGTGAGACTAGAAGTCAGGCTCACCATGGCATTCATGTGCATGAGTTCACAAAGATGAACAGCTTCTATTGGCGGAAGTCTTGGAAACCAAGAAAAGAAGGAACCACTACATATAGATATAGTTCTTTTCTTCAAATTAGAATACTGCACAGGTAACAGTTTCCAGGAAAACAGTGCATGTATTTCTTATCCCAATAATGGAGTCATCTACCATGGGCTCTTAACATCCAACAGAGATGTGTCCTGAGGTGCTCACACACCCCTAAATTTGAAAATTCCACTATAACAAATGATGGCCCAATTTATCATAATCAAATACTGCATAACTAAAAATGTAAGATAATTTCCATCAATTCTTTAATAATTTTGGAGCTAGGCAATGACACGCCTTTTTAGCCTCAAGAGGTCAACACCGCTTCTGGAGAGTTTCAGAATGAGCACCCAGAAGATTATACTAAGAGCCAGACAGGCAAAAGTATTAGGTGTATGGCTGGCTTGATTCAGTAGTTTGGGTATTTGCTTCTATAGACTAGTCTCTTAATGCATCCTATTCAGATCTGTTGCTCTTCAAAAATGAACACTTAATGCATGACTATTGATAAATGTAAACTCTGCAAATACTAGGCCAATCATTTAAAATGTTTCCATAATTCATGGCCTCTTGCTGGGTTATCTCCATTTCTCCTGAGGAAGAGAGAGGATCAGAATGATCACTTTACATGTGGGAGAGTAAAGGCACAGGGAACTCAGCTATACACATGAGAATGAGTACATTTGATAGAATCGAGGAAGGAACCATATCACAAATCCCTGAGAGAGGAAAAAATTTCATGAACCTTTTCATCCATAAATAAGTTCTTATGCAAACATATTTCAAAATGTGAGTGAGAGTGTGCACCCATTCGAATGAGGTTTTATTCACCCAGGGAAGGTCACATTTTCATACATAAGACTCAAGTGGCAGAGGAAGATGAAACCATTCTCCATAGAAATGGGGTCATGTAGGTTATGGCTCCTGGAAGATTTATTAGAAAAGAAATAATTCCTACTTCTCATTCATAGGAAAACTGGAGCAGTCTCAAAAAAAAATTCAGCTTTTAAATATCATAGTGTGATTTATTTTATGGATTTGTGATTTTATAGAAATGACATCCATTTGATCTAACAAAGCTAACAGGTTGAATTTTTTATGTTGGTGTTTTTCTTTCTTGATAAACCAGGCAGTTTCTTATTCACAGATCCTTTCTGAAATTTCTTATGCTGAATGAAGTTTGGGGAAGGACCATACTTTAAAATCTCCTGAAATGTTTACGTTCTTTTTATTTTACTTTTGTATTTTTGTGCAGGTTATTCTATCCTACACCTGGATGTGTTGAAACAATTTTTATGTTAAACACAAGAAGAATTTCAATATACTTTAGTAAATCATGTATTCATATTTGGTCACTGTTATGCAGTGAGCCATTAGGATCCTTTAATATAAGCAGAGCTGCAGAAGTTCCCTGTCATAATTTTTTTTATAGTTCCTTAAAATCAGGGAATATTATTTTTCTTGATTATTTTCTGTTTACACAGGTAACAAGATCACTTGCAAATATAGGTTAGATGTCACCACTGTTAGTATTTTGGTATATAAGTATAAATGAACACATATACATCTTTATAAATTTAGGATTGTGCTGTATGTAGACAATTTGTTTTCTCCTTTGTTCCCTTAACAATACATTATGAGCATTTGCTCTTGGCAATAAATATCTTTTGAAAACAAAAAAAATACTTTATGAATATAAATTTAATACTTTATAAATACAAATTTTCTAGATTGCCACATATATGATATCTTAATATGTTTTATAATATACAACTGTGTGTAATCAATTTGTTAAAAAATATAAGTTTTATAAAATCAGTGAATTTCATGGGAAAATAACATATTTAGGCATTAAATTAGCTGTGTTATTTGATCAACAGTTTGGCTTTTCAACTGCTGTTGTACTATTTACTTGCAGCACCTCTTGTCACCATCAAGGTCCCTTCTCTTCCAGGTGTCCATTAATTACCACATTTCATTCAAGAAAATGTTTTTGTTGATGTTTAGAGAGAGAGGAAGGGAAAGGGATAGAGAAATAGAATCATTGCCCTAACTGGTTTGGCTCAGTGGATAGAGCGTTAGCCTGTGGACTGAAAGGTCCCAGGTTCGATTCTAGTCCAGGGCATGCACCTTGGTTGCGGGCACATCCTCAGTAGGGAGTGTGCAGGAGGCAGCTGATCAATGTTTCTCTCTCATTGATGTTTCTAAATCTCTATCCCTCTCCCTTTTTCTCTGTAAAAACATCAAATATATATATATTTTAAAAAAGAATCATTGATGAGAGAGAAACATCATTGGGGATTCAGCCTGCAACTTGGATATGTGCCCTGACCTGGAATCAAACCGGTAACCTCTTGGTCCTTGGGTCAATGCTCACTCACTGAGCAACATGGGCCAGATTCACTACCACATTTCATTTTAAGCATAGTTCCCATGCAAAGAGGTGAGGACTGAGATAAGGGTGAGTGCGTTATACTTTGGAGCATTCTGATGACTGAAGTTTTCATGAGATTCATGCAGGTTGTGACGTTTTAAGGTATGAGGAGAAGGAAGACCAAAGATGCAAAGCAAATAGTTTCTTGGTGGGGCAGATGATCAAGATATTTTTCTGTATGAAACTGCTTTTAACTAGTTTTCCTTTCCTAAGTAATTTAGTTCCAACCTGGTCATCCTGTTCCACGTGTCATTCTACCAACCATCAAACTTCTAGTGGAGTCTTTCAAGCTCTTTCATCCTTGATTTGGCCAACTGGTTACTTTCACCTTTAAAATATCTCCTACCAAAATGATTCTTACATATTTTAGGATGCAGAAATGTGGCATTTAAATGAGGGCTTAGGCATTATTTCATCCATAGAACTCCAATATGAGGCCCAACAACCTTGTTGCTTTTCACTCTATTGTTTTGTAGGGACTTGGAACGTCAATGATTTTCAGCTTCATAGAAGATTATTATGGATATTTTAAGAAGAGAATGAAGAGGGATTGGAAAACAGAATCTAGGTTTGTATTTAAACTTTAACCATGAAGTTTTAGCCTTGTCAATCTCCCAACTTATTTCTCTGTGATACTGAAAATTTTTCTTGAGTTTCACTGTAACTAGCCCACAATTTACTATTTGCCATATGTTGACATGTAGCTTCCTTTTTAAGGTAGAATGTTATAAAGTTCCCTCATTTAGATGTGGCACTGCATTTACCTTCCACTCATAAGTAGGCCAGCAGTGCTGCTGCAGCGAGAACTAAAAGGGATTTTTATATGATAACAAGCAAAAGCATAAAGGAGGGTGGAAGAACACCTGTCAAAAATGAAGGAAGTAGGAGTTTGGCTCTTTCTGACCTGAGAACACACTATTTCCTTGGAAGCAACTTCTACGAAATATATTCTCAGTGAGTCAAGCCTCACATTTCCCTGTTTTCCTCTGAATCTTAGGTTGGGCAGCTCAAGTGTGTGCCAGGTATCTGCTCCAGCCCAAGCCTCCTACATCTTGTCAGAAAAGCCCATTGTAATCCAACGGAAGCTCATGATTCAGCAGGTGCTTGACGTGTGGTCTCCTAAGAAACAGCTACCAGGCATCTGAACAATTCACTGCTGACTGACCACAGTTCCAGCCACCAAATGTTTCCCATACATGAGCAGTCATCTTACTCCGACAGTAGCCGGGTTGGCTTGTCTCCTGGGGCTAATGAGGGAATGAAATTCTCAACAAGGTTGATATGTTCCAAGGTGGTTTAGGCGTTCATTCTGGAACACAGGTTTGTTTCTGGGTATTCTCTTCAAACGAGGCTGCTCTGTGGAAGTAGGCCAAGAACATCTGCAGCAGCCACCATGAAACCGTTCTGGCTTTCTGCCATTGATGATTTCTTCATATCCCACTCAAGTGTAAAGGATGATAAAGCAAGACCTTTCCAGTATCCATGCATGCATCCATCCATTAGCAAACACCTAGTTATGTTATTGTCTTATATACAGTATAAGGCTGTACCAAGCACTGAGGATACAAAAATGAGTAAGATCTGATCCTAAAGAACTCAGCCTAGCAGGAAGAATGGCTTTCTAATCCAGTGTGTCCTATAGTAGTAAATTTTAAATAGAAATAGTATGAACAAAGGGTTGTAGAAGGAGAAAGATTAGGTATGAGGGAAGAATCAATCTTTCACAGAGGGGTCGGGGCATGTGGAGTTGGGTCTTAAAGGATGAATAGGAGTTTGTCTGGCAGAGAAGGGGGTCAAGTCCATTTTTGGCTTAGAGGACTACATCCTCTTGTGTTACTCTCTTTAGAATAATTCAGTCAGGAAGTTTTCATTCCCAAGCAACTTAAGGGTACATTCAGTTATGGACAGTTTGTTATCAAATCACCTTGTTACTGTCTTTAACAGTGGTTCCACTTTTTCATGTCTGTTTCCAGGTGAAAATGGCCCTTTCTGCAGCCACTTAAACTCTGAAATGTCAATAGGTCTTGTAGTTTCTGCTCTAAATTCTTGCTTCATTAAATAATAGGAGTTTACCCCTTAGTGATACATATTTTTTCTCTTTCAGGACTTTGTTAACTGATTTGTCAGTGACCAGCCATACACTTTCTAGCCATTTACTGCAATGCAGCAACCTAGACTCAACTATCTTTTTTTTTATAAACCTAACCAACCCCGACTTTCTCTGGACAGCTTCTGTCACTACAATCTGGCTCCTACTTTATTGCTACCTTCCTTTGGGCAAGTCTTACCTAGCTGAACCTTCCTGGTCATCCATCTTGAGTTACAACTAAATTAACATTTCAAAATCTAGCTTTGTTTTTATGTTGTGAAATCGGGGTTGTGGTCTGAAGCCTACACCAGTGGAGATGGAGTTGTTTTCCGTGTTTGTATCAGTTACGCAAAAGTAATTCTACTCTCCTATGACTCATCTGTGAACTTTTAACATATATCAGTGTAATTACATGGAGCAGCAAAGACGACAAACCACATGTGTGTGGCATTTTCTGTCTTTCACCTCTTCCTTTTATTCTTGGCTCTGCTCAGTTGCACATCTACCAGAGGTTGCCCAGGAGGGAAAAGCAGTTAACACACTCGGGCTTGCATTGTGGATCGATGCTGGCAGAAGATTTGCGTTCAAGTCTTTTGTACTATCTGGGAGTTGGAGTCACTAATTTATTCTTGTGTCTGATCATCATAGAAAACTGAGTCAACTGGACTGAGATTGGGGTCATTGTTGGAAATGACTCTATTCTGTGGTTACAATAGTGTGTAAAATTCTAGCCCTTCCCTCAAATAAAGGCTACTTGGCCACATATAACCTCCCTATTCATCTTAGAAAGCCCCTCACTCTGTCTGGCTCCCATTTGCAAGGTTCTGGGGTCCTCTTGCCCTTCAGAGCAGTTGCTCTCAAGCCCCTACATTGTCCATGTCTTTCTCTATGAGTCACTTGCAATTCAAATCCAGGCCAAACTTTTGAGACTGAAAAAATTAAGAAGCAAATCTAAACTTACTATTTGACAAGAAGTGGAAATGTGCAAGGTGAGGTTGGTTTAGGGCAGCCTATCATGAGAGACAGGAAGCACTCCACTTAGTCCCCCTCCTTTAGGGTCTCTCTGTCTCAGTGCCATCAGAAGTACCTGATGACACTACATCTCTCCTCTGCTCTCGTCTCCAACTCACAATCCACTGGCTTTCTTTCAAGGGGCAAGTCCTAGAACATTTTGTGTCTTTTTTATACTTGCTTATATTCTAATCTCATGTCTGAATCTCTTCAGTTAAGCAAATTGTGTCATTTAACATATGTAACAGCTAGTAGCAGATAGGAGGTTGGTAACAAACCAAACACCCACCCTTTCCTACCTGGCTTAGTGGTTGAGCATCAACCTATGAACCAGAAGTTCACAGTTCAGGGCACATGCCTGGATTGAGGGCTCGATCCCTGGTGGGGGGCGAGCAGGAGGCAGCCGATCAATGATTCTCTCTCATCATTGATGTCTCTCTCTCTCTCTCTCTCTCTCTCTCTCTCTCTCTCTCTCTCCTTCCCTTCCTCTCTGAAATCAACAAACCAAACACCCAAATGTCACTCCTATATGTGAATCAGTTGAAATGTGTACCCGAAACATTCTATTCTGTCCACACAAAGTACGTATAGAGTGGAGAAACCTTATCAGCAATTAAACCTATGATTTCCCTACTTTATGTTAATTCAAAAATTCTAACTTTAATGGCATTGTTTCTGAGAGTTAAATAGAAACATTTAAGTAACTGACACTTGTCAATGGTTTAAAGGAAGGAACATGTACACAGGTAATAGAAAGCCACTATTTATTTAAGATTTTTTTTGTGGTTGATTCATATGGAAGCAGGATGTGAAAATATACAGGTATTTCTCGGTACACTGGAAAACCAGCTCTGACTAGATATTTTTATGACAAAAAGATGGGATACATGTTTTGTTACAATGCCTAATGCCAGAACAGAATATTTGAAAAGGAGAGGGTAATAGAAAGAATGGGAAAGCACACACATCTTTGGAAAAACAAATCTCAAAATTCAAAAGATTATATTTCTCTCAATATTCTATTAAAGTATCTTTCACATTTTGCATTTTATTTTAATGCAGACTGATACCTGAAACTTCACTGAGATTGCTAAAACCAAGATAAAGTTCTAATAACCTTTTTGGTCACACGGAAAAAAACAAATTTTTGGACCAGACGACATATATAATTAAGAAGATGACAGACCTCTAAAAACTAAATGCAATGTTTATTTTAAAATGTCCCAAGGTTAAGACCTCGCCAGCAAGTTTTTATTGCTGAGCTACAACCTTATGTGAAAAATGGGGTTTATAATGGAAATGCGGAGGCACCATCTTAATTATCAGGTGCCACCGGGCACCAGCAGAATGAAGGAATTTTCTTATTTTTACACAATGAATACTAATTGAAGTGGGTGCCATGGGAACTTGCGTGGCTGCACTGCAGTAAAATGGTGCCATCTAAAGGAGAGGAAAGCAAAACCACACGGGTAGCATTTGTTCAAGAAACAAGCAGAGATTGGCGTCTTCTACTCAGCAAACAGCTGGATTTCTGCTTTTGGTTTTTAAATTCAGTAAATAAAATTGCATTCTCCTGTGTTACGAACATAGTTGCTTATCAGGCGGAGTTAGGGATGGGGCAGATTCTTCCAGTTTTTCTAAACCCCCTTCATAGAGTGGACTTCCCATCTGACAGATGACAAAGGAGTGATATTGAATATGCACACCAGGACAAGGGAGAAGGCAGGGAGGGAGGGAGCCAGAGGGAAAGAAGAGGGAAGGGAAAGGGTGGGTGGTCGGTGGGAGGGGATGGAGATGAAGAGAGGAAAATGGAGAGGGAGGAGGAAAGAGGAATGATGGAATTCTATGCCAGGCATTTTGCTTTCGGATACGCAATATAAAATCCAGCATTTAGTCTTTGCAAGCAGTGTCATTTACACATGGAAGGGAAATGAAACAGACAGGTAAAACAAATGACCCCAGATTGGTACAGTTGGCAGTGACAAAGCAAGTCAATCTACTTGCAGGAAGGACGGTGGGGTCTGTACAAGCATGAGGTCCTAAATGGCATAGTGTGTGGGCTCTTCTCAGAAAGGGAAGAGCATCTGTGTTATGTGACGATTCTCACACGAAGATCAGAATCCATTAGAAGACTTGATAGCATCTTTCTCCTTCCCAGTTCAACCTGCCCATTGAGCAGACTTGGAGGATCAAAACGCCCACACGCGCATGGAGTTCCAGTTAAAAATTTCACTTTATTTGCTTTCTTGCCTTTAAAATGTGATTTCCTGGCCCATCAAAAATTCCCATGAGGATAGAGAGAGAGAGAGAGAGAGAGAGAGAGAGAGAGAGAGTTTTTAACTGAATTTTGACAAATTGTCTCAGTAAAATGAGGCTCTTTTCATAACCAGAGAACACTAGGCCCTTGCTGTTCTGTTTCATGGAAATATACGGAAAACAAATGCCACTCGGTGACCAGATGTATTAATAGAAAGATACACTGAATTGAACTATTGCCTAAACCCTGGAGATCTGGTTAACAGCATTGGAGAGAGGTGGGGTTTGAGGCTAAATATAGCATTTCCAATGTGGCTGAAAATCCCAAAGGAGGCAGACCACACAGAACATTCCTGAATTGAGGGCATTTTTATACAACCAGAACAGGGTCCACTGAGTAATTCTAGTCATTTAAGCAACCAAATTGAGGCACCACAGAAGCTCAGGTGAAGGAGCGGACTATTACTTGAAGTAGCCGGGAATGCTGACTTGCTCATTCCCCAGCTGGCTCAGTTGCATTGTCTAGACAGCCAGTCTGCAGGGAACTGGAATCTTCCCCACAGTCACCTACAACAGGGATAGGTGGCGGGACTGGGGCAGGACAACTTGCCCTTCGCAGAGGTCAGAGCCAGTTGGCACAGCGGGAATGTCTCCTATGGGTTTAGTAAAAGGGAAAAAGGATATAGCTTTTCAGGATTTTGCAGATCCAAGATGGAAGTGATTGAAGTCAAAGCATAGGGCTCTCTTTTGAAAATGTATATTGCCTTGCCATAGATTCTTAACAAGGTCTAGCTTTTTAAAAATTGTTTTAAGGGGGAAAAGTGGTTTGGAGCCTTTCCCTTTAAATTATAGGCAACTAGAGTGAGGTTTCTATTTATCCCCCTGATATTTTTAAGAGGACATTTTGGCTTTAAAAGTTCATGGCTATTTCCTTAAAAAAAATTAAAAATGGAACTGCTTTATGACTCAGCAATTTCATTTCTGGGTATTTTTCCAAAGAAACACAAAACTTAAATTTGAAAAAAAATATATACATCCCTATATTTATTGCAGCATTGTTTACAATAGCCAAAATATGGAAGCAACCCAAGTGTCCATCAATAGACGAGTGGATAAAAAAGCTGTGGTACATGTGTGCAATGGAATGTTACTTAGCCATATTAAGAATGAAATCTTAGCATTTGCAACAACATGGATGGGTCTACAGGATATTATGTTAAGTGAAATGAGCCAGACAGAGAAAGACAAATGCCATATGATTTCATTTGAATTTGGAATCTAAAGAACAAAATAAAGGAATAAACTCAGTGATGCAGAGAAGAAAATAATAAAAAAGTGAAGAGATTAAGAAGTACAAATTGGTGGTTACAAAATACTCAGAGAGGTTAAAGTACAGCGTAGAAAATATAGTTAATAACATTGTAATAACTGTGTATGAAGCCAGGCTGGTACTTGAAATTTCAGGAGGATCACTTTGTAAATTATGTAATTTTCTAACTACTATGATGTACACCTGAAACTAATATAAAATAATATTGAATGTCAACTGTAATTGAAAAATAAAAAAATTACCTGTATTTATGTTACTCATAGATGATCCAATAACTGTCCATTATGCAAGCAAGTCAGAAAAGGGAAAGGGAAGAGAATAATTACAGAGTTAGGAACACATTTATTTTTATTGCAGAGGAAACAGGAGAGCCTAGGATTTGAAGGTGCCTATGCAGTAAGAAGCCCCACTGTTTCCTTTACAGAGATTGACATTATTTTTTTAAATATATTTTTACTGATTTCAGAGAGAAGAAGGGAGAGAGGGAGAGAGAGATAGAAACATCAATGATGAGAGAGAATCACTGATCGGCCGCCTCCCACACTAGGGACTGGGGATGTGCCCCGACCAGGAATTGAACTGTGACCTCATGGTTTATAGGTCAACACTCAACCACTGAGCCATGCTAGCCAGGTAGATTGACATATTTAAGCCAGAACTTTTCAGAATGTTTCTTTGAAAAGTTTTTAGCAGTAAGTGAATTTGGGAGATGCTGGTGTGCCCATTGCTAAAGGTTACTTTACTTCAGGATTTTTCAGAGTCTTTAATCTGTTAAAGTGCTTGTGACATTCAGGTTGGGTTTAAACAGTTAGCACATAGCACCTCAGGGTAGGAGTCCTGGGAAGACATGATGAGGCAAAAGTACTGATGTGGCCACATAGGAGACTGAGAGCTACTGATGGGAATATATCTCCCCAAAACATTAAACTACAAAATGCTATATAAAAGAACACAGGAAACACATTGACACAAGTGAAGAGCGAGAAGCATCTATTCTCCTACAAGGACAGAGGGAGACCAGCCTGCCACACTCTGGGGATGGGGGCAGCAGGAACCAATGTTTTGAGTTCTTTTTAGGCATCACAGTAGCTCCTTAATCTATCTATATAAAAGCCTAAGCAACCATCGCAATCGAACGGATGACCGAACAGGCTGCATGGGACGACTGAACAGGCTGCAAGGGGTGACCAGGCCAGCAGCGGGGTTAGTGGGGGGCAACCAACAACTGAGCAGCAGGCTGTGTGGGGCGACCAGGCTGGCAGGGGGGGCAGTTGGGGGCAACCAGGCCAGCAGAGGGGGGGGGAAGTTGGGGGCTATCAGGCTGGCAGGCAGAGGCAGTTAGGCACAACCAGGCTGGCGGGGTGGGGGGGCAATGAGGGACGATCAGGCCAGCAGGCAGAGGTAGTTAGGGGTGATCAGGCTGGCAGGGGGGGCAGTTAGGAGTGATCAGGCAGGCAGGTGAGTGGTTAGGAGCCAGTGGTCCAGGATTGTGAGAGGGATGTCCAACTGATGGTTTAGGCCCGATCCCCAGGACATCCGGCAGTCGGACATCCCCCAAGGGGTCCTGGATTGGAGAGGGTGCAGGCTGGGCTGAGGGGACCCTCCCTCCCCTATGCATGAATTTCGTGCACCGGGACTCTAGTAACTATTATAAGATTTAAACATTAGGGATTTATATCATGAAGTTGTCGAACACTTGACTTTGTGGAGAGGAGAGTAATCCAAGAATGTCAGGTGGCCAGGACACAGGAGACTAGGTTTCCCTGAGGCATGGCATGAGGATATCATTAGAAGGGGTCCATGTGTGCTCATCGATAGCTTGGGTAAGTGATATGTCTTGTGCTAATACACACTATTATGTTTCAAACATGTAAATGCTTTTGTGATTGATAAAATACAATTAATGGAAATATTTTGCTGAATTCACAATGGTCTCTCTTTAGGTATTTTCTTAACAGAAGGATAAGAATAGAACTAGTAGTACATGTAGGTCCTCAAACTTTTAAATCTTTGAATAAGCAATAAAATCACATGATTCAAAACTCAGAAAATGTCAAAAATATAGAATAAAAATACCTTTCTTCCATCTCTGCTCAACCATCTGCCAAGACCTGACACCTCAGATTGGATAATCTTTGTTTCTAGTTTTTTATGTAAACACCCAGGTTTGTTTGTTGTTGTTTTCAGCACACACAAAAGAACATTCAAATGTAGAGTTTTATTTTTCCCTTTCTTACCAAACTTTAAATGCTATCCTTATTTTGTTTTAAGTCTCATCTAACTACACTGCTATACTTCCTCTCTGTTGAAAGCAACTTCTTCATTCTCACCCAGCTCCTAAAGCCAGAAGCTCCTGAACCTAACACTGTTAATAGAGTAACTAGTCATATGTCCTACATACCATGTATTTCACCTTTCCTCCTTCATCCGTGCCCATAGAATGCACTTGGTGATGCATGGGACCAGTTTCTATCATTTCTTTCTAAACCTGACTTCCATCTGCCTCCTGTCTCCTGTAGAATGACAAGATATCATACCATCCTCAATCGAAGTAGCTACAGAGGAGCCCACCTCTTCATTTCTAATTGCACTGGGCAGAAGGTCATCAATAGGAGCACAAATAATGTTCTAAACTGGTCCAGATGAGTTGGACTAAAAACTTACACTGACAAAACATGACATGGAATCTTAGTCAACATACCTTATGCTCTGGGCTTATCGTGGCCTGTCTAGATGTCATTCTCTGACTGATTTTAAATAAACAAGAAATCATGTCACCTACAAAGTCTTTAGGTTGGCCCTGGTTGATGGAGAATTTAAACAGCATTGGTTCCAAATTCTGTTGATCATCAAAGTTCCAGAGGCTGCCGAGCTTTTAAAAAGTACAGATTCTTGGGTTCTACCTAGACTCACGTAATTATCCTTGGAGTCATATCAGGGATGTTTATTTTGAAGTCCCCCAGGTGATTCCAATGATACTTCAAGAAAGAAAATATTAAGGTGGGTCTCATAGCCACATGAATGCCGTGACTAAGAGGAAGGCCAAGGCAAGGAGCCCTTCTCCAATGTGTTGTACTTCCTTTTAATACAACTTTGAATTAAAAAGCTTCATTTCTAATTTTATTTGGTTCACAAATGTGGATCTACTATAAGCAAGGAATCACTTAGAAATGGAGCAGAATAAAATTAAAATATTAGAGGAGCAGAAGATTTCTTAACCAAAGAAAAAACACCCTGATTTTTCCCTAAGAATCAATAAATGAGACAGAGAAAGTGATTGAACTGGGTGCAATGAGGTGAGATTAGAAAGAAAATTAAAATTTAGGTGAAGCTGAGCTCTGTGATCAATCATATTGATCTGCTGAGTTCCTACAAGGTGCCCCTCTACATGAGTTTGCCCTTCACACCATTTGATAACCTTAGAACCTGGTATGATGCAGGGCATGCAGATCTATAATAATAAAAGCATAATATGCTAATTACCTGGACATCCTTCCAGATGACCTTCCGGATGAAGGTGGGGCTGTGACAGAAGCCCGGGTCCCACGTACCAGAGGAAAGCCGTGCCGGCAGCCAGGCGAAGGAAGGCCTACTCTTGCACGAATTTCGTGCATTGGGCCTCTAGTTAGAAATAAAGGAAGATCAGGTCCAGGAAAAAATTGTCATAGAGGGGTGTGGAAGAAGCCAAGGTCTTTATCAGAAGGACATGAGAGGGAAATAAGTTGGAGAAAGATAAATACTATATGTCCTCACTTATTTGTGGACTCTTAAAAATCTAAGCTGTATACAAAAGAACAGATTGGTAGTCACCAGAGGCAGGGGGTAGGGGACTGGGGGAGAAGGGTGAAGGTGGTCAAAAAGTATAAACCTCCAGTTATAAGATAAAAATGTCCTGGGGATGTGATGCACATCATGGTGACCTTAGTTAACAATACTGTACTGCATATTTGAAAATTACTAAAAGATTAGATCATTACAAGTAAAAGAATTTGAAACACACACACAAATGGTACATGAGAAGATCTGAATGTGTGTCATGAGTGTGTCAAAAGCTGTAGAAACCATGGAACTGTATTTGACAAAATATACAAAAGCAGAGGGAAGAGTAGTTAGGGATACTGGATTAAGTAAGGGAATTAACTGCAAAAATGGTCCCAATTCTCCACAAGTTTATGTATTTATATCCTCAGCAATATGACTTAGCAGTGCTTCTCAATCTATTCTCCTTCCCCTTGAATCAGGGCCAGTCATGTGACTCACTTTGGCCTATAGAATGTGGCAGAACTTGTGGAGGGCCACAGCTGAGCTTGCTCTTTAGGGACCCAGTTACTGCCAGGGCACACACCTGGGCTAGTTGGGTGGAGGATGAGGAGCCATGTGGAGAGAGCCAAGTCAGCCCAGTATCCCTGTAAGGCAGCGGTTCTCAACCTTGGCTCCACATTAGAATCACCTGGGAATCTTTTTAAAATCCTGATCTCTGGGCCTCATCCCCCAGAAATTCTGTTTCTTTGTTACTAATGTTGTGGCCCCACCCCATAACAAAGAAACAGAATTTCCGGAGGATGAGGCCCGGAAATCAGGATTTTAAAAAGACCCAGGTGATTCTAATGTGCAGCCAAGGTTGAGAACCACTGCTGTAAGGAATATCTCAGACATCAGGAGATTTCAAAGCAACAACCAGCAAAACATGGGGAAGCCCAGAAAATGTGTTGCCAGACAAGACAAGAGCAGGGATGTTCAAGGAGATTGTGGCTGACTCTGTTGGCTACTGTTGAGAGCTCAAAAATAGTGAAGGCAGAAGGATGTCCATTGGATTTAGTGTCATGGAGATTGTTGGTGACTCTGGGAAGACCTGTTTCATTGTTAGTGGTGTGCTGAGGACAGAAGCAGTGCTGGAGATGTTTCAAGAGTGGAGTGAGGAGGTTAAGACCATGAGTACAGTCTTTGGAGGAGACCATTGTATGCTTTCTTGATGAAATAAAATAAGGTATAATGACACTGTGTTGAGAATCACCAATAGAGATGGAGACAATGTTGATGTAGGGAGAGCTGCATGTCCAAGGGACAGAACCCCTGATAGAGATAGGGAGACCAGTAGACAGATATGGAAACTCAGACTTGTTCACTGACTAACCATAAAAGACTATATATCAGACTGCTTTGTGTTCTGTACATAGAGGTGTGACAATAGTTTATTGATTTTTTTTGTTTCTCTTAACTCTTTATTCCTGAACAATAAACATCTTTAGTAATAATTAGTAGAACTAAGTATGTGGAAACTAACTTTATGGTAACTAGCCTGGCAATCACCATCTTAACCATATGATCAAAGTTAACATCACTAAGTGATTGGACCAAACAACATATGTGTATCTTGATTCGATGCTCTGAGAAGGACAGAACATAACTTCTGCAATTTTTCCTGGCAAAAATGCATCAATTAAATCTAGTCAAGAGGAAATATCAGACAACCCCCAAGTGAAGGACATTCTACAAAATAACTGGGCTGCCCTCTTCAAGTGTAAAGGTCATAAAGTCTCCAAATATAGATTGAAGAGGTATTCCAGATTAAAGGACACTGAAGAACCATTACAATGAAATAAAACATGTGAGACTGGGTTGTCTCTTAAATCAGTATTTTTCCTTTTCCTTTATATTTTTTTAAACATAAAGAACAATTTTGGGGGCAATTTGTAATATATGAATAAGGTCTCAAAAATGGATAATTATACTTTTAATTTTTTTATCTTAATAATTGCAGTATAATTCTGTAAAAGAATGTCCTTCACACAGAAAGTACATTCTCAAGTATTTAGGGTTGATGAGGCATTATATCTATATTTTATTATCCAAAGGTTTAGGAAAAAATACATACGGCAGAATTCTAAAATAGTCCCCAATATTTACACACCATTGTTTACATAGCCTGTATAACCACCTCCTATTAAGTATGGGCAGAACCTGTGACTATGATGGTATATACCTCCCATGATTATATCATTTGACTTTGATTTAATCAATAGATTATCCTTGGTGGGCCTGGCCTAATCAGATGAACCCCTTACCTAAAGGTGGAGTATCAGAGAGATGCTTTCCTACTTGAGAGAAAACTGACATGCTGTGGGAAGGGTCACATGGTAGGAAATGACAGAGGCCTCTAGGATC
>NW_005871262.1:374732-375646 GCF_000147115.1 Myotis lucifugus | reverse complement strand
GCAGAAGATTCCAGAGGCCCACACCATGGGCTTCTCTCAGGAAATGCAGGGACTGATTCTTATAGTCCCACCAAGGGGGAAAAAGTATTTTCCAAAAGCAATGAAAGTTACCGTTATGAAGGGGAGATAGATGTGTGGCAGCCAAAAAATGACAGATGACCCTATGAGCTTCTTCCTTATCCCCCATTCATGAGTTTGTGCTTAGCTAAAGAAAATTTCTCTCTCTCTCTCTCTCTCTCTCTCTCTCTCTCTCTCATTTTCTATATCTTCTAGTTTTAACTGCCATTTTGGTTTCTCCCTGCTCTCACCTGCTGTTATGAGTCTCTACCTACAGAATGCTTATCATCAGCACCGTTTGCTGCACTTCACGTAAGTTATGAGAATTTTCTTGATGCAATTGATTATATTATTTACACTTTTACTGCCTCCTTCCCCATTTGGACTTGTTACTGGTAATTCACAAGGCCCCTGTCTGTGATGTCTATACATCATTATCTCATGGTTTCAGGCTCAGCCATGTGGCATGCTTGGCCAATAGATGTGAAGCAAAAGACATAATCTATGCTGTATTAAGGCAGAGGTTTTAAGAAGACTCTGAAGATTTTTGCTTTTACCCTTTATCAGGAGAATGCATGTCCTTAATGGGAGGTGCTCCTTCAGGCTGGGTTCTAGAGTGAGTGGGTGCATGAGCAGAGCCACAGCCCATAGCAAGAAATACATGTTTGTTGTCGTAAGCCACTGAGATATAGGGGTGTTTAACTATACAGCAAAGTGGCTAATATAGTAGGCAATGCAAGGATTTGTCTGTGAGCAAGGCTTTTCTCCCTCAGAAGCAAAATCCTTACAGGCAGACTGCTGTCACACATATTCTTTTCACTTTCCTCCAGTGCCTAGACAGCACTGAGCCTGGAGTT
>NW_005871262.1:369679-371388 GCF_000147115.1 Myotis lucifugus | reverse complement strand
CTGTATCTTTCTGTGTCTTAGCTGCTGAGTGAAGTGAGTTAATATTTGCTTAGCACTTGGTAAGCTCTCACTAAACTGAAGCTATTGTAATTATTACACATCAATAATAGTAGGCATATCTCACTAAGGAGGCCTCCTTATTTCTACATCCTCCTGTGTTATGCAAGAATCCTAGATTCTGTGGCTAAACACAGCAATCCACAGAATCTGAGGTCCCAGATCATTTGGTAGGAAAATTTGACTTTAGAGCTTTCCAGTTACTTCAAGTCCAGTTAAACAATGCTACAAGATGTTCGCTGAAGACCACTTATTTCACCAATAAATATCTTATACAATAAAAGCCTAAAATGCTAAGTGTCCTGTTGTCTGGTTGTCCATTCGACCAATCAAAGCATAATATGCTAATGATATGCTAAGGCCGCTCAACTGCTCGCTATGATGTGCACTGACCACCAGGGGCAGATGCTCCAACCGGTAGGTTAGCTTGCTGCTGGGATTTGGCAGATCGGGACTGAGTGAGACAGGCCGGACAAGCCCTGGAGCCCTCCCGTGATCCCTCCCTGGGTGGCCAACCTCCCGCGTTCCTCCCCAGCCCTGATCATGCACGAGTGGGGACCCTCGGCCTGGCCTGCGCCCTCTCGCAATCCAGGCTGAGGGACACCTCTCCTTCCCCCCCCCCCCCCCAGTGCACGAATTTTTGTGACCCCGGGCCTCTAGTTATTTATAAACAACACACCTGCAAACTGTAACTAGACCTGAAGCATCACAACTCACCCAAGACTTGTTAGAAATGCAGAATTTCAGGCCTCATGCCAGGTTGACTGGGTCATAATCTATATTTTAACAAAATCTACAAATGATTCAGCTGCACATTCAAATCTGAGAACCACTGATTTTAGTGCTAAGTAAGAGAACCAAGGTTACCCTAGCTGGAGTGTGGAGTTCTGGTTCAATTCTTTCAAAAGCTAACTAACTATGCCTGCAGTGTGCATTCAGACCTGGGCACTTAAATGTTCACAACTTGACCCAGGGTTAAGATGGAAAATATGTACACTCACCTAGATATCATAGAGTCACCACTGATATATTTAGAAGTCAATGAGAAGTAATAAAAGATTTTATCCAATGTTTAACCTTTAGTGATACCATCACTGGAAGCCTCAGCTAGGAAATATTAATAAGCCCTATGTCACATTTTCAAACCCTGATGAGAAGTTTTCTAAAATATTTGTGAAAAAATACAGAAAATAAGAGAAAAGAGGCTTAATGAGAAACATAACTATAAAGTCTGACTCCTGCCTCTATAATTAGGCTTCTAAATTTGTCACCAATGAAGACATGCATCAGAAAGTTAAGACTAACAATTTTGGTAGTTTGTCACCAGAACTGTGACTTTAAGCAAGGCACTTAACCCCTGTGACCCTCCATTGTTAAGTGGCGATTAACCTGTTAAATGGAGGTTATAATCCCTCTCCTACCTACCTCACAGTGTGGTCTCCTTCTGGATATCCAGTTTCTATATTTGTAAATATGTTCTATAAATATATGGCCAATGGTTTTCTGCTGCTGCATGGCCACCAAAAATGCAGAGGGAGAACTGAACCCAGGCCCTCAGCTGTGAGATCACTACATGAATAAGAACTAGAAATCTCTGAGTGGCATCTAATATTTTTCAAGTCCTTTACATGCATTGCTCATTTACTAACCCC
>NW_005871262.1:368070-369492 GCF_000147115.1 Myotis lucifugus | reverse complement strand
AACTATCTGAAATGTGATATCATGTAGTTGCAATTGCACAGATGTGCTTTGAACACATTGAATAGTCAACCTAGTCCTGAGAAGTGTGACTCCTGCCCTAACCAGTTTTGCTCAGTGGATAGCACTTTGGCCTGCAGACCAAAGGGTCCCAGGTTTGATTCCAGTCAAAGGCAGGTACCTTGGTTGCAGGCTCCTTCCCAGCCTGGGCCCTGGTTGGGGCTCATGCAGGAGGTAACCAATCTATGTGTTTCTCTCACATTGATAGTTATCTCTGTCTTTCCCTCTCTCTCTTCTACTCTCTCTAAAAAAATCAGTGAAAAATATTCTCAGGTGAGGATTAAAATCAATCAATCAATCAATCAATAAATAAAAAAGTGTGACTCCTAGTGAGACTTGTTTGGATAAAGGGATTCAAAATCCCAGAAAAATTCCCCTCATATTATAGAATACACATTTTATCTCCAGCTCTCCAAGAGAGAAAAACAAAACAAAACACCACAACAAAAACCTTTGGTGGGAAAAGCTATCTCAAGTTACAAACAAATTTATCTAGCAAAGCAGATGACAGAGGAAATGAATGAGAATCATAGCATAAGTCAGACTCCACCACATCACAAAGACATTAACTCAAATTATTTAATTTGGTAGGACTCCAGAATAACAACTTTTATCTGGATCTCAATTAGGAATAAGGTTTAGAATTATAGAATTTTGTGCTAACAGTGACCTAAGAGATGTTAGATGCTAATGTGACAGGGGATGAATATGTACCTCAAGGAGCTCAATTAACATGTCCAGGTTTACAAAGTTTGGTTTAATAGATGTGGGATCAGAAGATAAAACTTCTGACCCCCAATATAATGCTTTTCTACTGATATGATTGGAACTTGTTCTTGGTAGTTTCGTTTACTAGGTTCCAAAAGTGTCACATTATGAGTTAGGAGATTCATGCTCATGAGCCCCATGTCAGCCTTATAAAGAAGTTCTAGGTCATCATCAGCTCACTCTCTTAGTTTTGCAAGGCTTCTTAAAATTCCATGAAGTTATTAATTGATCTGTGAATTTGATATCAACATGGACAAGGAAGCACAAAGAGAACAGTTAAGAGTGAACTGAATTCTGAGGATGAAGGTGGACAACAAAAAAGAAAGGGAAGATCTTGGAAGATGGGCTATTTTAACTTTTATCCATTTCTCATTTAAAAAAAAAAAAGGCCAGATCAACTCCATTAAAAAAAAAAGAAGAAGAAGAAAGAAGAGATCAAATGTCACTATCGAAAAAACTACTCTTCATTCAATCAATGTAGCTGGGACAATTTTTCTTCAATGAAATATTGATTTACTCTTTGTTCTCTAGGTTTGTAAGTAGAGGGAATTGGAGCCATTACTTCCTCACTTTGTGTGGGCCATCACAGGTAGACAG
>NW_005871262.1:342245-367812 GCF_000147115.1 Myotis lucifugus | reverse complement strand
ATTCATAGTCAAAATATATAGAAAATAAGTTATACAGATCAGTCAGGTTGTGTTTAAATCCTTCAATTCTCTTTGGAAATTAAATAATTACAAACATAGAATGAAATACCTATTATTTACTTCAAGTGAGAAATGTAAAAGTTAAATGATATAGACAAATGTATCATTAAAAAGGAAATAGAAATACTTTGCGTTTATAAATGTTTTTGTCATAAAACACATTGCTAGTGAAATATAAAGGATGATTCAATGAGGAAATACAAATGTATCACATTTTACAGTAGTATGAAGAAAAACCTTCAATCTATGTCGTAACTATTATGCGCTCCCATCTGTTTTGGGGATGCAAACATTTAAATAAAGACAAAAGTTCATTAGATCTTCTAATTACTAATACCCAAAGCATATCTAAACTCCAGTGTGTTTTTTTAATTTAATTTAATGATCATAGAACAACCTATTTTAAAGGGAAAATGGCAACTTGGTGAAAACAAGAACTAGCTCTGAACTTTGGAAAAAGAGCTTATTGTTTTTCTCCAACTCGAATACAGGACAATTTGTTTATCTTCGAGGGTGGGCAAGATCAGGTGTGGGTTAATCAGCTCTTACAGATTTTATTTCAGAAACTTCTGAGATTTCTGGGCAGATCCAAAGCTATGCATCTTCTTCAGAAGGAGCAGGATCTTGGGGGAAGTGTTCACACTGTAGGAGGTTCCAAATGTGGGGGAGAGCTGGGCCCTTGCTCCTCTTCCACTCAATTTGGTGGCTAATGAACTCTAAGACTGCACGTGGTGTGTTTTCTCTCAAGACTCAGAGAGCAGAAATGATGGGATTTTCGATGCTCATCCATCCTTTCAATCAACAACCCAGTAGTTTCACCAGCTGTGCACAGAGCCAGAAATATTACTGGATGGTGAAAAATAACTTTCTCACATGCATCAAACCTTACTGAGTGAGTGCTGCTGTTTTTGTCCCAGAGCCTGTAATGTAGATGCCAAGGTGACTGAGGGTGGGCCTTGACCCTCCCCGCATGAAGCTTAGAGAAAAAAATCTGTTTTCCCAGATCACTGTTTGGTTTGCTAATAGTAACCAGCCCTTCTGGAAACTGAGCCATTTTCTCCTTTTGACCTTTCGAAAGATGATCCTGCCAGCAAATCCCTTAGAATTCCTTAAGAGAATCTCTGTGTGTGCAAGTCATGCAATAAATTCTCAATGAGCCAGTCATGGAATCATGTAATGGCTCAGGCGTCCAGCTTCCTCCTTTACCGATGGAAAGAAGGTCTCCTTGTGCTTGTCCTGTTTGGGGAAGCCCAGCTCCCAGCTATTGGGCAATTCATTGCCCGCCCGAGCTGACACACAGGCATGGCATGACTTTCACTCCCTCAAACATAAACCTCTCTGTTCAGCAGCAGCTTCTGGCTCCTGAGTCTTTTCATTTCTCCAAACTGCCACCTCTGCTTGGATGAAATAGGATGTTAACACATTCGAAATATTCTGTTTGAGGTATATTTTCAGACACAGAGTAGAGAAAACATCCCCCCTCCCACCCAAAATGTTTTCCTAGGAGTCGTTTCTAAGATAGGAAGAGAGTTTATTTTTCATGGCAGAAGTCATGTCTTCCTATAAATTTTCTTGGACTGAATTTCGGGATTTTAATAGCTTTCTTTGGATCCTTTGTATTTGGGAAGTTTCTCGGTGGTGAGATTCTAAATTATTTAAAATTTTTTTTCAGGTATGGCTAGAGTCAGAACACGATGGCCCCTGGGCCAAATCCTCCTTACCACCTTGTTTTTGTAAGTATAGTTTTACTGGAACCCAGTCATACCCATTCAAGTATAGATTGTCTATGGCTGTTTTCTTGCTCTAACAGCAGAGTTGAGTAGGCAGGACAGAGACTGGATGGCCCACAAAGCTTAATATATTTATAGTCTGGCCCTTTACATAAATGTTTGCCAACCCCTTTTGTAGAGTATAAAAACTAACTTCCCGTTACCTATCAATGCCCTGCTCTCATTCTCACTCTAAATTCAACACACATGTTTATTGTTCTTTCCAGATCTTGTCTCTTATTCATCCTTGAGCTTTGGCCCATGATATTCTAAACACAGAGCACCTGCCTCTCCCAAATGATTATTGGCATTCTGCCCAGACTTCAAATTCAAGTTCTTGATGAATCTGTAGTGAAGGAAGTAGTGTGAGTCACCTGCAGTTTCAACACTACGCCCCATACTCACCCTATTTTCTTGCCCAAAGAGTATAAAATATATTTTTGTGCATATTTATGTCCTGGGATGTCCTTTCTAGATTTTAATTTTATCTCATAAATTTAATTTCTTTTCCTGTTGTGCACTACTTGCATTGCTGGGTGCTTTATGCTCTAAACACAATTTACTATTCAATACCTTCAAAAGCACTCTGAAATTGGTATTATCAAGCCCACTCTATAGATGATAGACTGAGGTTCAGAGCATTAGACTGTGCTCAAATTGGCCTAGCTAGCAAGTGGCAAAGAGAGAATTTAAAGCCACCCAATTGCCTACAAAAATATAGTGCATCACCATGGACTAATAAACAAAAATGCATTTTAACCATTGTAAAGGGAATATTTCATTTAGAGAAATGTGTCATTAAATGATTTTGTTGTATGAACATCACAGAGTGTACTTATACAAACCTAGAATGTATAGCCTACTACATACACATTTAGGCTGTATGATATAGCATATTGCTTCTAGGCTACAACATGTTACTATACTGAGCACTGTAGGTAATTGTAACACAATGGTTAGTATTTAGGTATCTACACATATCTAAACATAGGAAAGGTACAGTAAAAATCCTATATAATAAATCCTACATGCAAATCGGCCCAATGGTGGAACAACCGGTTGCTATGATGCACACTGACCACCAGAGCACCACTCAGCCACAAGCTGATCTGATGGGGCTGATGGTTGGCGAGTGGAGCAGGCCTAAGCTGTCAGTCAGACATCCCCCAAGGGCTCCCAGACTGCTAAAGGGCACAGGCCTGGCTGAGGGGACCCCCACCCTTCAAGTGCACGAATGTCGTGCTCCGGGCCTCTAGTACAGTATAAAAGATAAAAAATTGTACATTTGTATAGGGCACTTTCCATAAAAGAAACTTGCAGTACTGGAAGTAGCTTTGGATAAGCCAGTAAGAAAGTGGTAATTGGCCGAAACCGGTTTGGCTCAGTGGATAGAGCGTTGGCCTGCGGACTGAAAGGTCCCAGGTTCGATTCCGGTCAAGGGCATGTACCTGGGTTGCGGGCACATCTCCAGTGGGAGATGTGCAGGAGGCAGCAGGTCGATGTCTCTCTCTTATCGATGTTTCTAACTCTCTATCTCTCTCTCTTCCTCTCTGTAAAAAATCAATAAAATATATTTAAAAAAAAAAGAAAGTGGTAATTGAATGCAAAGGTCTAGGACATTACTGTACACAATTGTGGACTTTATAAACACTATGTATTTAGACCACTCTAACTTCATAAAACAATGCAATATTAAATCAAGCACAGAGACTATAATACAATCAAGAGATGCAGTGAACCCAAGATGTATGAGACTACTGCCAGAGTAACACAGCATACTGTTTTACAAGGAACGTTTAAATATATATTACACTCTAAAATAACTATAAAACGTATAGTATAGGAAATACATAAACCAATAACATAGTTGATTATTATCATATCATTACCAAGTGTTACATACTGTACATAACTGTATGGGCTACATTTTTGTAGGACTGGCAGTGCAGTAGGTTTGTTCACCCAGCATCACCACAAACAAGTGAGTAATGCTAAAACATCACAATGGCTACAATGCCATTAGGCTACAGGAAGTTTTCAGCTCCACTATATGGAACCACCATGGTACATGTGGTTAGTTGTAGACCAAAACATCTTTACGCAGTGCATGACTGTACTTTGCAGTTCTTAAAAGTATTTCCCCAAATACACAGATTTAATGCAATCCCCATCAATATCCCAAAGGCATTTTTTAAAGAAATAGTACAAAACAAAAATCATTAGCTTTGCACAAAATCACTAAAGACCTCAAATAGCCAAAGAAATCCTGAGGAAAAAGAACAGAGCCAAATGTATTATACTCCCTGACTTCAAATAATACTACAAAGTGACAATAATCAAAACAGCATGGTATTGGCAGAAAAAAAAAGACACACACACCAAAGGGAAGAGAATTGAGAGCCCAGAAATAAACCCACATCTATATGGACAAATCATTTTTTTTACAAAGGAACCAAGAAAATACAATGGAAAAAAGGAAGCCTCTTCAAAAAATGGTGCTGGGAAAATTGGAAAGCCACATGCAAAAGAATGAAAGTGGACTGCTATTTGTCACCATACACATATAATCAATAGAAATGGATTGAGGACCTAAGTATAAGACCTGAAATAATAAATTACATAGAAAAAAATAGGTACTAAACTTAAGGACCTTGGTATTAGAGATAATTTTTTTTTAAATAAATTTTACCTCAAAGGCAAGGGAAGTAAAATTTTAAAAAAGGGGGACAATATTAAACTAAAAATCTTCTGCACAGCAGAAGAAACTGTCAACAAAACAGGAAGGCAACTTGCCAGATGGAGAAGATATTTGCAAACAATACCTTTAATAAGGGGTTAATATCCAAAATATATTAAAAATTTATATAACTAAACAACAACAAAAAACAATCAAATTTTAAAAATGGGCAAAGGACCAGAATAGACATTTCTCCCAAGAAGACATACAAAAATGGTCAACAGATATATGAAAATATGATTAACTTCCCTAGCTATTAGGAAAATGTAAATCAAATGAGATATGACACCTATTAGAATGGCTATTATCAACAAGATAAGTAATAAAAAGTGTTGGAGAGGTTTTGGGGGAAAGGAACCCTTATTCACTCCTGGTGGAAATGTAAACTGGTGCAACCACTATGGAAAACAGTATGGAGGTTCCTCAAAAAATTAAGAGTACAGTTACCATATGACGCAGCACCCCCTCTGCTGGGTTTCTACCCCCCCTGAAATTGAAAACATTTATTCATAAGGATATGTGTACCCCTCTGTTTATTTCAGCATTATTCACAGTGGCCAAGATATGGAAACCACCAATATGTCCTTTGATACATGGTTGGATAAAGAAGATGTGAAAAATTACTCAGCCATAAGATGAAATACTGCCACTTATGACAACATAAATGGATCTTGATAATAACATGCTAAGCGAAATAAGTCAGATGGAAAAAAGTCAAGAATCATATGATTTCACTTATATGTGAGATATAAAACTGAAATCTGCAAATGAACAAACATATAAACAAAAATTTGTAGACACAGACAGCAGTATGGTGGTTACCAGAGACAAAGAGGGTTGTGGGGAGGTAGCAAAGGGTAAAGGGGGTCAAATATATGATGACAGAAGGAGATTTGACTTTGGATGGTGAACACAATCCAGTATACAGATGATGTATTACAGAATTGTACACTTGAGACCTACATAATTTTATTAATCAGTGTCATTTCAATAAATTTCATTAAAAATTTTAAAAGCATTGCCAAGAACACTAAACAAGTTCTGTATCTAATTGGAGGCCAGTGCCTATGGTCTATGCATTTTCTGCCACACCTGGTATCCCTAGTATCGAGTATTGTTTTATTCAGATTTATTACTGCTGTTGGTTGAGATTCAAACTCATGTTTTTAGATTTGCCTGTCACATCAATGCCCATCTTCAAGGTGATGACAAAGATAACCACTGCTCCCAGGTCCAGCTGGCCACAGCTTTCCACTGAACTGTCTGGGAAACAAGCAGATAACCATCCTATATAATAAAAGCCTAATATGCTAAGTGTCTGGTCAACCAGTCGGCTGTTCAAGCAATCAAAGCGTAATATGCTAATGATAATGGTAAGGTGGCTCAACCGCTTGCTATGACGTGCACTGACCACCAGGGGGAAGACGCTCCGACTGGTAGGTTAGCTTGCTGCTGGGGTCCAGCTGATCGGGACTGAGCAAGACGGGCCAGACATGCCCTGGAGCCCTCCCACGGTTCCTCCCTGGCTGGCCAACCTCCCCCATCCCTCCCAGGCCCCAACTGTGCACCGGTGGTGTCCCTCAGCCTGGCCTGCACCCTCACACAATCCAGGGCCCCTTGGGGGATGTCGGAGAGCTGGTTTCTGCCTGATCCTGCAGGCCAGGCCGAGGGACCCCACCGGTACACAAATTCGTGCACCAGGTCTCTAGTCTATATATATATAAAAGCCTAAGTGACCGTTACAACCGGTCAACAGAACAACCAGTTGACCGGTCTCTATGACAAACAGGAGCTGCCCCCTGGTGGTCAGTGCGCTCCCACAGCTAACCTCCCGTGGCCGACCAACCTCCTGTGGTCCCTCTCCCCCTGCTGGCTGGCCTGATCCACCCACATTGGGACTGGGCAAGATGGCCCTGATTGGCCCCGATTGCCGGCCAGGCTGAGGAACCCCATCCATGCATGAATTCATGCACTGGGCCTCTAGTCATTTAATAATTGGCTAGCCCATCATTAAAACATGAATGGACCCACATCTTATCCTGCTGACTCTACTTCACATGGCCCTGCCACCACAGGAGGGGTTCCAGGGCACTGGAGGATACTGTTCCTTCCGTGAGGAGTTCTGAACCTACCAGATAGGAACTGGACATGGGACAAAATATGGGCGCTCTCCTCGTGCTCCAAAATGTCTTCACCTGAGAAGGGACATCATTTTTTCTCTGGGTGCCTCTGTGACATAAACAACGGGCCACTCAGTGGCTGTTCTAGGAAGCAAGTTCCCATGTGTCTAAGGAAGCATTTTGGAAAGTGCTGGGGTAGCACTCCCAGCACGAAATGGAGCCCTCCAAGCAGGGCCAGAGGATATTCGTGCATTAACTGTGGTGGAGGAAAGGTCTCTTCATTGCTGAAATCCTCTAATCCTGAAACTTTCACAAAGTTATCCTGTAACTGCCAGCAAACCACTGATAAAGTCTTGAAGCCTGTGATGGGCAGGGCTCCGGCAAGGCTTCCCCAGGCACTGGGAGGGAACACAGGGATCACGAGGGTCCTCTTAAAATGAAGACTCTACTTTAGTACATCTGGTGTGGGGTCTGAGTCTGTTTTTGTGACAAATTCCCAGGTGACCTTGTGCTGCTGGTGCAGAACCACACTTCAGTTGCAAGCTTGTAAAAGGCACGTGGGTTAGGAAAGATTGATGTGCAGAGTTCCGCAACCCACACTCTTCCTGTCTCTGCCTCCACCCCACCTAAGTTGAGTGCTCTTCTGAGTAATGTCACATCCAATCCAGGACACCTTTGGAGTGAAACCTGTATTACGCAGGGATATAAATTAGAACTGGGATATATTTCATACAAACCTCTGCTGAGGTTTTTTTTTATCCCATAAAATTCACAGTCTTACATCTTTTTTTTATTCCTAAAATACTGTTGCTTGTTTTGCACTTGCTTTTGTGGATAAAGGAAGCATCCTGGGTAATCTGTTCAAAGAGAAATCAGACTAGAAGCAAAAACACTGTTCAAACCATAAACTCTATTTAGGATTTGATGTGTATTCATGAATCACAAGGGTAGGAAGAGGAACTTAACTGAACCAGGTTGGTAAACCACAAAACCTCTGAATCAATAGTATACAGTTTGCTGTTCTAATAACGGCAAACACCAAGAGGTACCAGAGTGGGTGTGAGAGGCTTTCTTCCTTCTTTCTTTTCATTTAATTTCCTTTCTTTTTTCTTTTCTTTTCTTTTCTTTTCTTTTCTTTTCTTTTCTTTTCTTTTCTTTTCTTTTCTTTTCTTTTCTTTTCTTTTCCTTTCCTTTCCTTTCCTTTCCTTTCCTTTCCTTTCCTTTCCTTTCCTTTCCTTTCCTTTCCTTTCCTTTCCTTTCTTTTCTTTCCTTTTCTTAATTTTTCTTTCTTTTTCTTTTTAACTTATACCATATTAAGCATTGCGTTAAGTTCATTCAGACAAAACAGGAAGGTTTTCTGCTTCACTGTCAGGGAAGGGAGTGGGAGCAGTGAGAGAGGGATAGGATCTCATCACCTGGTGGGTGCCACCTTCCTTCTGTTGGACCCTAGCAGTGTGGTTAGGTAGGTTCTGTACTTCATTTAATTCTCACAAAGACCCACTGAGCTAGCAGTTGGGGTTTAAAGTTGTGCCTTCCAGACTCTAACGCCATTGTTTATGTTTGTCAAACAACAGTTTTCCAGTCCCAGGAAACTGCAATTATCTTCCACACCTTCATTTTGCAGGTGAGGAAGCTTGGCCCAGAGGATTAAGGATTTTGCAATGAACATAATACACCAAAAAGCAATGCAGTGGAATAAGAAGTAGGTTTTTTGTCCTGGCCAGGTACGGTAGCTCATTTGGATAGAGCATTGCCCTGATATGCTAAGAATATGCTTGATCCATGTTCAGTGCACATAGAATAATTAACTAAAGAATGCATAAATAAGTGAAATAACAAACTGATGTTTCTCTCTCTTTCTCTCTCTCTCTCTCTCTCTCTCTCTCTCTCTCAAATCAATAAAAACATTTTTTAAAAGTAGGTTTTTGATTTATGGTTCATGTTCTTTTTATTCCACAGTACTGTCTAAAGTATTCACACATGCAGAGTAGTATAAGAGGCTACTGCCCTCGTTTTTCTTCACCCTGACATATACAAGTAGTTGTGCATGTGAACACAGTAAATGTATGTGAGTGTGCATGTGTGTATATATACAAGATGTTTTTGCATGCGAGTGTATATGTATGCATGAGTTGGTACACATGCATAAGTATACAGTATGTGTTTTTTTCTGTTGTTTTTAAAATATATTTTTATTGATTTCAGAAAGGAAGGGAGAGGGAGAGAGAGAGAGAAACACCAGTGATGAGAGAGAATCATTGATCGGCTACCTCCCGCATGACCCCACTGGGGATCAAGCTTGCAACCCCAGGCACGTGCCCCTGGCCGGAATCCAACCCAGGACCCTTCAGTCTGCAGGTCAACATTCTATCCACTGGGCCAAACCAGCCAGGGCTAAGTATATGTGTATATGGAGTGGAAAAGAAAAAAATAAGAGTTATTGAAACCAACCATGTGCCTAGCACTGAACCAAAACTGCTCTTAAGTGATTGCACTTAATCAGCACATATTCAAGGTAGATATTACCATCATCCACATTTTTCAGATGATAAAACTTTCAGTAAAGAAAGGCAAGGGTGGCCCTAGCTGGTTTTACTCAGTGGATAGAGCATCAGCCTGCAGACTGAAGGGTCCCGGGTTCAATTCTCATCAAGGTCCAGTCAAGGGCATGTACCTTGGTTGCAGGCTCCTCCTCTGCCCAGGCCCTAGTCAGGGCTCATGCAGGAGGCAACCAATCAATGTGTTTCTCTCACATCAATATTTCTCTCTGTCTTTCCCTCTCTCTTCCACTCTCTCTAACAATCAATGGAAAAATATCCTCAGGTGAGGATTAAAAAAAAAAAAAAGGCAAGGGTGCAGAAATCTACCAATCTGACACCAGAGAAGGGGATGGTCTTTTAAATTTAACATTTTAGTTAGATATTACAGATCACCAATTTACAATATAATGTATTGATTCTGGGAGTCATAAGGAATGTAACCTAAATGTTCCTAAATGATTAAAAAAGCACTCCAAGGATTCTGTAATGAATCATAGAAATAGAGGGTAATGTTACATTAGAATATGGAGATGTAACAGGAAATAGACACTGCCGGTTAATTCAGTGTGTGGCCACTATGATCCAAGGGCACAGACATGGGAATCTTAGACCTGGTTTGTACACCGTTTAGGCAAGTCCTGGAAATAAACCCCCAAATCGAGGGCTACCATCTCTTTAAAGAAACCTTGCATTGTCAGAATAATACTTTTGGGCAGCTCTTCTATATATATTCAAGGGGCAAAGCACATTTCTTGCCTGGGTTAAATAAGAAATTATTTCACTGGTCTAGCTCTAGCTACTATGAAAATTGCCAATAACCAACTATGCCTATCAACCTACAAAAATAATACTTTTATATGGCCCAACCTGAACTCTTATTAAACTCTAAGAAAGAGAGAAGTGGCTGGAATGGTTTGGCCAATGTCTTGGGGAAGTAATCTGGGTGGTAAGAAAGGAGAGTGATCAGCTTTCCAAAGCAGATTATAATAATCTCTTACTTTCAAATAAACCCTCATTATTTGTTTATCATGAATTCAGCTTGTACAGGGACAAAGTGTGTGGGGTGAGACTTGGAATTAGGGATTCTGTATTTTATGCCAAACCCAAGTTTCTGGCAGAGAAGTGATGAGGAAGGAAAAGGGGGTCTCACGAGGCTGACAATATGGAAATATGGCTTTTAAGGACCTGGCCTGCTTGCCTGTCAAGATTCTATTTAGGGCCAACCTTCTGTAAATATTTTTTTAAATCCACCTGTCAATCTCATTGTTGAGGATTTTTAAAGCCTACTCTTTACCTTCTACTATTAGAACCTAGACCAGAGGTTCTAAAACTTAGTAGTCTCAAGATCCCATTACATTTTTAAAAAGCATTGAGGATTTCAAGAGTTTTAATTCGTGTTGGTTATTGAATGAACAAATCAAAACTGAATGAATGAATGAACAAATCAAAACTGAATGAATGAATGTCACATGACCCCAGCCACAATGATACCCCTGCCACCAAATATCTGTAGATATTTAATGTATTGGAAATTAAAACTGAGACATTTAAAAATGTTTATGAATTCATTTGAAATAAACAGACTATTCTTATGAACCATATTATGTTTTTCAAAACAGAAAAAGTTGGTGAAAAGAATGACACTGTTTTCTATATCTTTGTCTTATCTTCAAAGACTGGCTTAGCAAAAGACAGCTGGATTCTCCTGTCTGCTTCTGCATTCGATCTGTTGTGACAGCACATGTCAGCCTTTGAAAGACTCTACTGTACACTCATGAGAAACAAATAAGGGTGAAAAGAACAAATAATGTCTTAGGAGCACAGGATCATGAAAATAGTTTTGACCTCATGGATCTCCTGAAACAACTCTTACTATCCCAGAGGTCTCTGGACCATATTTTCCAAACCATTGGTGTCGGGTAATTTTCTTATAATTAATAGACTACTTTTTAGATTGATTTTAGGTTTGCAGAAAAAATGTGCAGAAAGTACACAGTTCCTGTATACTCACTGATCCCATTCTATGTGCCAGAGTTGAAATCACCACTTGCTATTGTCCTGTTATCTGAAACACATCAAGTCTCCTAATTAAACTCCTTAGCAGGTGTACAGATGCTTGAAGATCTGGTAACTTCTTCACTGCCTTTCCCTCTAATCCCCCTGATTTTTAGCTGTGCTGAATTCCATCCAAATTCCTGCTCCTGTTCAGGGTAGCCTGTGTCACCGCAAACCACTCATACTAGAGACAAGCCTGAGGTAGCCTGACAGTATTCAACAGAATCTCTCAGGTTCCCTCCCATCTGCATCACTTTTCAGCCTTCTGCAAAGTTTCCTCTATTTCTATCTGTGTTGCCCAGGTGATGCTGAATATGTCCTGCTCATTATTCTCTTTGAGTGGATTTCAAATTTCAGGAGGGCAAGAGTGTGTCTTTTTCCAGGAATGTTGTCAGCACTTCCTTACAATCGCTGGCTTAGTGAATATTTGTCAAATGAATGTAAGTATGAATGAATGAATGAATGAATGAATGTCACATGACCCCAGCCACAATGATGCTGGGTACCACCAAAAGCCTATATTGTCCTTTGCCTTCTTTTATATATTTCAAAGACCTCCTGCTCTCTCATTATGACTCATAGAGTGGGAAGTGTGTGTGTGTGAGTGTGTGTGTGTGTGTGTGTGTGTGTGTGTGTGTGAGAGAGAGAGAGAGAGAGAGAGAGAGAGAGAGAGAGAGAGAGATGCATGGACCAGGCTTATGAACCTGCCTACTTTTCCCTGAGTATATTGGTCAAATAGATGACTTACTTTAGGCTGGCCCAGCCAGATTTCTGCACATCACCTGAGTCATGGGAACCACTGGAGTGCTTCCAGGCTCAGTCTGAAGGTAGAATGCTGGGTCGGGGTGAGGAATGGCAATAATATTAAGATGGAGTTTTTCCTCTTAGAGGTTCCTTAATAGGGCAAATATGAAATGATGACACCCAGATTGCTGACCTAGACCATCATAACATTCAACTTGAAGGATGTATTATTTCAGCCCCTACTCCTTTCCATTGTTGGGTTGACACCCTCCTGCTTACTTTGAAAGACACACCTCAGATATCCTCTCTGAAGTGCAATGCTGGCCATAGAGTGGCTGTTAGTAAAGGTCAAATTAATGTATAATAGATCAGTGAATGGCTGATTGAATAAATGAATGTTTGGTGATGATGTCTTAGGTTAGACACATTCCCAATATGGGTCACTGTCCATCAGTCAGAAATAAAAGAGATATTTGACTTTCTCTTTATCATACATGGACCCTTAAAGATCACTTCAGAGGGAGGTCAGTGAAATCCACATAGGCATTTTTAAAATTCCCTGAAAATCTTTACATCAAAGACCTAGTACACCAGCCACTAGCCACATTGAAATGTTGCTTAAATTATTTTAAAATTTCAATTCAAGAATAGATGGTCAGTTCAGTCATTGGAAAACTTTTAAGTACCTTTAGAAGAACCTGGGTATGTGAATTCACCTTTGCAAGTTCACATGTTATGCAATCTCAATACAGATGAGGTGTTTCTGGTGAAACTTTATCACGCTAACTGAGATGTGTTGTAAGTGTACCAAACACTAGATTTCAGAGAATTAGTATGAAAACAAGAATGTAAGAACATAGGGTAATAATAATTGGGGGTCGATTACATGTTTAAATGATAACATTTTGGGTTACATATTTAATAAATTAATTTAATCTGTTTCCTTTTTATTTTCTAATGTGGCCACCGGAAACTTTGACGTTACCTTTGTGGCTTGTAGTATCTTTCTGTCGAGCAGCGCTGTCCCAAGACCTGCACGGGCTGCTTGGATGCACCCTGGCGGGACTTTAGGAGCAGCCTGTCCCCCACAGAGTGCCTTTGGTACAATTTTGCTCTGAATTGAAGCAAAATGTTTCCTCCATGTGCTGTTTGTTTGCTTTTTGCTTGCGTGTGAAGTGAGTGCTCATGCAGTGTTAAACCCTCGCATCTGCTATAAAGTGCGCGACATTCATGTTCTCAAGGTCAGTACCATAGACTAAGCATTTAAAAAGGGCTGGTGTGTTAATTTTATGTGTCAATTTGACTGAGCTAAGGGATGCCCAGGGAACTGCTAGGACATTATTTCTGGGTGTGTCTATGAGTGGGATTCTGGAGGAGGTTGGGATTGAATTCAGTAGATAAAGAGATCTGCCCTCACCAGTGCCATGGGAATGAAACAAAGAGGCACAGAGAGGACGGAATTCCTCTCTCCTCTTGAGTTGGGATGTCCATTTTCTCAGGTCCTTGGACATTGGACCTCCTTGTCCTCAGCCCTTCGAACTCCTGAACCTATACCAACACCCTTTGGCTCTCAGACCTTTGACCTCAGACTGGGATCAGCCACCTCCTGCACACCTCCTCCTGGGGATGTGCCCGCAACCCAGGTACATGCCCTTGACCGGAATCGAACCCGGGACCTTTCAGTCCGCAGGCCGACGCTCTATCCACTGAGCCAAACCAGTTTCGGCCCATTAATGAATCTTAAAAGAATATATAATTTCTTTAAACCTTAGGTTTTGGTACTCCAGATTACTCAGCTTTACTTCTGCCTTTAACAACAAAACAACAACAGAACAACCCAACTACTCAAACCACATCAACCAGCCCTTTACAGTGTCCCCACAGGCTGATGGAGGAAGAGATGGAGAAACCAAAGCAAAAGGCCATGGTACGTAATGTCGGTCACCCCGCCTGTCCTGCACTCTCTGTTCACAGGGCAGCATCAGACTCTGTATAAAAGAAAATATTATTTTACCATCACAGGCTTTGGTACTTAGGTGAGCACATGAAGAGAGGCCTCCGCCGCACTTTCATAGAAAGGGTTAGTGCCTCTGAGGCAGACGTGATCTTAAAGTCATTGCGTCACTGCCACGTTTTATCAAGAGGGACATGAAGCACCGCAGGTTAAATGACTGACCAGTGAACAGAGGAACCAAGACAGGAACCCAGGTCTCCTGACCCTCAGTCAGTACTGTTTTTTTTTTTCTGTACCCTTCAGCCTGCGCACGTATGCAGGTGCGTGCGCACAGGTGTGGGTGTGAGAGTGTAAGTGAGAGAATGTGTGTGAAAGTATGTGAGAGACAGTATGTGTGTTTATGTGCATGTTTGAACCATTTGAAAGGGTGAAACAGCAGGCTCTTTGGCGCACTAAATACGTCAGTGTGTATTTCCTAAGAAAAGACTATTGCTTGACATAACCATAACACAGTTACCTAAATTAACTAATTTTCATCAATGCAATACTATTGTTCAACCCACAGATCACATACAAATCCCATCAGTTATCTCATAATGTCCCGTAGTACTGTGCTCTGTCTCTTTAATTTTCTTGAAGTTTGGACAGCTCCCAAGTCTTTTTTGTGGACTTGGCCTTGGCATTTTTGAGGACCACAGTCCAATCTTTTAGAGAATATTTATGCACTGGCTTTGAATATTTATGCACTGGAGTGTCTAGGCAAACAACGAGTGGTTCTGGTCCCAGGTGACATGGCGTAATCGCACGCCACTCCATCTCTCGGGATGTGGCTGTGAAGCCTGGACACACCCACAGGCTGCTGTCTGAGGACCCTGCGAGGAAAGCCCAGAAGACCACAGTGTAACACACTGAACTGGAGGCAACTGACCCTCATTCTTTGTCTCTGGTCCTTCTTCCACTTGCCCCTGGTGCAGGCACAGGTGCAGAAGTGCACGTCAGAGCACAGTCACTAAAGTCCCACCCTTGTGGTCAGAAAACCCAAACGAGGAGCTCCCGGGAATTGGAAGATCCTGGGGTGGTGGGGAGAGAAGGGCTTGAGAGAGTGACACACACTGTTGATGTGGGTCTCAGGGGCTAAACGCACTGAGACGCTGAGAACGGTCCTGGACCAGCCAGCACGGGGGCCACACATGTGTGATGGGGCCACCAGCACTGCCGGGAGTTTTGTTTTTAGTTTTTTGTTTTTGGTTATAGACTTTAATGCTTTAGAGCAGCTTTAGCTTAAAGAAAGTTGAGCAGATAGTAGAGTGTTCCCATTTGCCCCCTTTCTGCCTGCATCCCACCATTCCTGTTATGAACATCTCGCATTAGTGTGGTACATTGGTTACAAATAATGAGCTGATTTTGATACATTAGTATTCACTCAAATCTATAGTTCACATTGGGGTTCACTCTTGGTGTTAGACATTCTGTGGGTTTGGACATGTATAATGACATGCACGCCCCATCACAGTACACACACGACCCTAAAACCCCAGTGCTCCTTTCATCCCCCCTTCCTCTCCGTCACCCCTGGCAACCACCGATCTCTTACTGTCTCCACAGCTTTGCCTTTTCTGAGATGTCATGTGGCTGACGTCATACAGCGTGTAGCCTTTTCCGGTTGGTTTCCTTCACGTAGTAACATGCATCCAAGGCTCTCCCGTGCCTTTTTATGGCTTGACATATCATTTCTTCTTCTTTTTTAGAGCAATAAACACCGTTATTACACAACCTAAATAGGAGGGAGGGATTTATTTGCTTTTTCTCAGATAGAGCTTCAGCTCTTAGCCCTCTAGCACGTGGCCATCGTCACGGCCACGGCGGCCTGGTCTGGAGCGAGGCCCTGCTGGAGCTGCTCCTCTAGAAGACAGCGGATTGTGGCATTTTCATTCCTTTCATCATATTTCTTCTAAATTTTCTTTGATTGTATTTTTTGTTGTTGTTGTTTCAAATATCTTCCTCCTTCTTGTGACCCAGGGCATGCCTAGTGGGACTAGCACCATTGGATGGATGTGTTGTCAATGCGATTCTTTACTGCGGTCTTGGTCTGGACCAGTTCATTGTTGGCTGCATTGTAAACAACACCAATACTCATTGCTTTGCACATGCAACTCTCGGAGCACCATGTCCAACCTCAAGGCAGGTACCTCTTGTTGCCTCCCCACACGTGGACTGTGTGTATGCGGCCGGGGCCAAGCTCAGTGTTGGCAGCAGGGTGCCCCAGCCCATATTTTTGCTTCCTGTGGTAGGGCTCTCTCTTGTCCCCAGTCTGGCGATGTTTGTGCCAGTTGTCCCAGGATATGCCCATGGCTGAGTCCTGGCTAGAAAGAGGGACAGCTCATTTAAAAAGTTTTTATGAATAGACTTTTTAAAAAATTTATTTTTATTGTTGACAGTATTTCAGATGTCCCTTATCTTCCTCCCTTTGCCCTCCTCCACCCAGCCCCAGCCCCACCCCAGGACCTCCCTGCACTATTGTCTGAGTCCATGGGCTATGCATATATGCATATAAGTGCTTTGGTTAATCTCTTCCCACCCCTCCTTCCCCCTTTCTCATTTCTTTTTATCACTGAATAATATCCCATCCCGTGGCTTTACTACCATCTGTTAATTCATTTACTGTTTGAAGGACATAGTAGTTGCTTCCAAATGTTGGCAATTATGAATAAAGATGCTGTAAACATTCATGTGCAGATTTCTGTGTGGACATCAGTTTTCGTCTCATCTGGGTGAATGCCAAGGAGCACAAATGCTGGGCCATGTACTAAGAGTATGTTTAGTTTTGGACGAAACTCCCTTCCAAGGCATCTGTACATCCCTATTCCCATTAGCAATTATGAGAATTCCTGTTGCTCTATATCCTTGCTAGCATTTGGTGTTGTCAGTGTTTTGGGTTTTAGCTGTGGAGGTAATTTTTAAAATTTAAATTTTCCTTGTGGTGTATTTAAGTTTTATCAGCCATTTATATTTAGTGTGAACATGACCCATATTTTTTCCCTAAATATTAGGGCAAGAGAAAAGGTTAATGTTGAGGGGGAAAAAGGCCCAGGAAAGGAAGGCTGTGGCTGTGAGAATCAGCACCCTCTGCCTGGCCTGGAGAAGGAGGCAAAGGTAATTTTGGTGGGCCAGGCCTAATCTGGTGAACTGACCTCTGGTCCTCAAGTTGTCTGCCCTTCTTGCCATTCTCTGAAGTAAGTGCTGACTTAACAGAACCCTTCCTGGCTTTGCCCTTTTTCACATTTCCTTCACTTCACATCTGAAGACCAAATTACCTGCAATATTGATACCGTCAGGTTATACATAGAACATGTATCAGTCGGAGAGAGAAAACACTGCAGTTATTGTGACACAGAGAGTTTAGTATAAAGAATTGTTACTATTAGTGTAGAACTAAAAGTGCTAAAGGGGGAACCTAATGTGTCACAAAGGCAGGAACAGCAGAAGCAGCTGCCCTCCCCTTGGGCTGCGATGAGCAATCTGGAAGTTTAGGAAAGAGCTGCACACTCCTGGGACCAGAGCCTTGCAGAGGGGAAGTGGCTTGTGCTGGAGGCAGGTACCCTGAGGGTGCGATGGAGCTGCATTGGGAAGTGATTGAAAACAGCAAGTGGGATTCAGCTGCTGCTGTGGGAAGGAAGTGCCACTGCTGGGGAGATACTGGCCACAAGAGGAAGTCCCTCTCTGGTGCCCCCTGTTGGCAGAGCCTAACAGGGAGCAGCTGGGCAAGCTGCTTAGGGGTTTGCAGGGTCCCAGTGCAGAATCACAAGGCAGGGGCTAGTAATAGCATCACACCCAGCTCTTGCTTGACAAGTTCCAGTGTTACTACAGGTACATGGCCATAGTGAAGGGAACACCTCTAAACTCAGCTTCCTGTCTCTAGACACTAGTGCTCCTATGGGGCAGTCACTTTTGCCTCCCTGCTGGACTCAGAAATAAGGCAACAAAAGTGGGGACCTATCTATCTAGTCTCTCCTCTCCAATCTTCCTTGAATTACCCTGAAGAGGATGAACCTTAAGGAAGTTTGATTCCTGGAGGTTGTAGTCAATTACAAGCCTTGAGTAGCTCAGCACAAACCATAGCCTCATGTGACTTTCCTTTAAATTTATTGACCCCCTTTTGGAGTGGGGAGGGAGGGCAATCAGGGCTCCTTTCTAAAGTTTCAGGAGAATGCTTATCCTCGGCCTCTGTCACCAAACTCATCAGTAGATGATGTCTGGTAAAGGAGAGGGGAAAGGAAGCTACAGCCTGGTCAGGGTTGAATTGAACAAGAGGACCTCAGAGCTCCCTTTGTAAATCATCTTCTTCCCTCTTTATCTACTTGCAGTCACATCTAATGACGCTCACCCATCTTTATTTAACCCTCAATCCATCTTACAACACAGCTTCCATTCTTTACTGACCTCCCAAAGTGTGCAAGTGACTACTTCACCTACTGTGGCTATTGTGTCCATTTTCTGGTCTAACACGCCCCCTGGCGGTCAAAACCATTCCATGTCTTCTAGGTATTTGACTATTGCTGCCTTAAGGACTGAGAGGGAGGGAGAGGGGAAGGGAAAAAAAGGAAGGGAGGGAAGGGGGGAAAGTTAAAAAATATTCTTAAATGACAAAAAAAGAGAAATAACACCATTTCTAGTGACAAAATAAATATATTTGTTTAACAAAAAACACACTACAAATCCTGTCACTTCATTCTAAAATATATTTTTCACATATTTCTGGCTATTTTTATTAACATCTCACCCTCCAGGCTCCATCTTGTAGTATTATTCTACTATATACAGTTTCAGTTGTTGGGACCAATCAGAAGGGGGACCACTAAGCTCTCACTTCTGAGTTTTGAAGGTAAAATAATGGATACTTAGTAACCTATACTTTGATATCAAACCAATGCTCCTTATTGTTCAATAAGCCCCACTTACTCCCCCTCTAGGATATTTTCTAGATAATTTTCAAAATTAAAATTCAGTAATCTACAGGTTAATAAAGTCCATTAGAACTCCTACAGTTTTAAAGAACTTGAGAGATAAACCAGGCGATTGATATCCTCAGGTTATTCTATGATATAGCAACTTTTTGGAATCATCTCTGACTAAACCCCCTGAAGGGCATTTTCCTCTCTCTCTCTCTCTCTCTCTCTCTCTCTCTCTCTCTCTCTCTGTCGATCTTGCTCTAGGTGTGTTCGTGTCCAGAAGTGAAGGACACTCACTCCCAGTGAGTGTTAACATTACAGAGGTTGGAAGGTAAAAAACCAAAATGCGGGTCCTGATTCAAACCCAGGTGTGAACTGGAATATTATTATTCGACCCCCTGCGTCTTTGTTTTCTCAGCTGTTCAATGAGGATAGTGTCTCCCTCATAGGGGCCACTGCTCCTCCAGATCTGGGACTTCATTTGTTCACAGTAACTCCTCTGTTCTTAATGCTTGAGAATTGAACCCAACTTGCCCTGTTAAACAATACTGAGAACGAGCAAAAACAACTTACCTGCGAGTTCCAGAAAATTTTTGCTCCTGGAAAGTAAGACTGAACCAATTAAATAGCTTACTCATCAAAACCATCACTAGGCCCTGACCAGTTTGGCTCAGTGGATAGAGCATTGGCCTGCGGACTGAAGGGTCCCAGGTTTGATTCTGGCCAAGGGCATGTACCTTGGTTGAGGGCACATCCCCAGTAGGGGGTGTGCAGGAGGCAGCTGATTGACGTTTCTTTTTCATCGATGTTTCTGACTCTATCCCTCTCCCCTCCTCTCTGTAAAAAAAAAAAAAATCAATAAAATATATTAAAACAAACAAACAAATAAAAAAATCACTCACAGCTCATTCCATGCCCCTCATCCTGCTGGGCCCACCAAGCCATAACTGATAAGGTAAGAACGTTGTCCAATCCCAACGGCTCCCCTCCTCATAAGACCTATCGTAAAAATCACCCTGGCCCCAAGACTGACCCAGTAAATATCGTTTTCTGAAGTCTCCCTCCTGAGGTCCTAGTGTCAGGGGCTGTCCTCACTGATGCAGCACATTTAACCAACGCAGCTTTGCTGGGCCAACAGGTTTTTCTGATGGTGTTTCTGGGCACTCAACAGTGAACATACCTGGTAAGCAAGGGTTGCCCTGCTTCCTACACCTTCCTTGTACAATGGATGCTCACAGCACAGCATGAGACGACCCTTCTTGTGGATCCTACGTCTGTGTCCTTCCAGATCTCCGACCTTGGGAAATTTACCTAACCTGTCCCAGGCTTAGCTCTTTTTTTTAAAGTAGGATCAATAATAATTTTTGCCGCCTATATTTTCTATAAGGATTAAAGGAGCAAAGTCACATAGTGTGTTTTCAGTTATGATTGTAATTCCTCAAAATTAATATCTATATTGAAGTATATCTACACATTGGACTACAAAGGAAATACAGCCACTCCAGTGACCTTTGGCTTTCTTAGTTGGCTCCAAAGTTTTACTAAGAAGAGACTTCCAAAGACCCAAATCTAATTCCAGGTTAATTTTTAGCCAAACTGGGACAAAAGGGGCACTTGAGCCTTCACATTGCCCAGGGAGTGAGCAGACAAATATGAATACATTGAAATAAGTGGAAACATGTTGAGGCCTAAAAAAGAAAAAATGGCAGTTGGGAATCTGAATTTTCCCAGGAAAATGAAGCTTTCAGAGTGAGCTTATATGACTTGGTGAACAGAATCCTTGGCAATAGCATTTAATTCTACTGCAAAACAGAAGCGTGAGGAGGGATTCCAGGGTGTGGAACCAGCTGTGTCCAGCAGATGCCCGGACCCACAGAACAGCTGGGTTTGCTCTCTTCAAAAGAACGTGTGGTCCTAGGCGAGGCTGCCTTCTCCACAGGAGCCTTGTACTTCAGCGTTCTGGCTCCTCCTCCATTATTCCTGAAAGCACGGTTTATGGGCAACTGGTCAGCAAGTCCTGGCCATGAGCGTTCCTGGTTTGAGGTTATGAGGTCTACGATTAATGTAAATTCTTAGAATTGACGGCCAAATGGCAAGTTAGAGAATTAAGCCAACCTGGCAGCTCATCTGAGGATTTTATCTGAGGCTCCGCAGTGGGACCAACATAATCCTGATGTTCGGTCCTAGGAAGTGAGAAGCCAAGCTCAAGGGTACCCTCTGCCACCCAAACCCACGTAAATCCTCCATGCAACAGGGGGCCACCCTGACAGATGGTTTCCAGGGGTTTACCAGAAATCTGTTAAACAATTGAAAAAAAAAAATAAAACAGGGAGAAAGGCAGGAGAGATAGAAAGAGAGAGGAAGGCAGGAAGGAGGGATAAAGGATGCTGGTGATTCATTCAATAATATCATAGAGATTCTTAATAGGCATTTCTGATTTTTACAGAGTATTGGCAGTTGGCAGTTACCAAAGTAAAGGATACTTTTGCAACAGAACCTCTGCTAAAAATGGGTTTGGTAGTGAGGGCAAAGATTCCCCCCAGGCCCCCTTTCCCTTAGACCCATTCAGTGCATCCAGCATTGATCATTTCAGATTCCCCATGAAACCCAAAGCAATTATCTTGGATTAGCAGGAGATCAGAAACGGCTTACTTAAAATATTGTTTTCTAAATCCGAAGGCTGGTGAAATTATTATCTGGTAATAATTCCAAAAGCCCTGAAACTGGTAACATTTGTTCAAACTGAAGAGGAAATATATTAAGACCATATCTATTTTTAATGACAGGATATAGTTTAAATGGAGTTTAAGATACTTATTTTTATTTCAGGAAAATGCACGAGGACCCCAAAGAGAGGGCCCCACCTTAGCTTTTGGGTAACTTCTCAGAACCAGGTGCATTAGGAAAAGGTTTCTGCAAACTTAGGCACAGAATGATTGATGGCTCGAAATAGCTCAGATGTATCTGTTCCCGTCGCATGGTTATGCTTCATATATTTCAGAAAAACTGTTGTTGAAAGGAGGACACACAGACGTTTAAAGCAAACTAGCTCAATCCCCTGAAAGATAGTCCAGGAACTGTAAGTATTGAGACAGATATTATAAAAGTAATTTTATTTCAGTCAAATACTGTCTATATATGTTTTATGACATATGCAAATGAAAATCTATAGAATGATAAAGAGCTGTAAAAATTTACGGTCTTAATCATTACAAAATGTTTCTAGTTCATAAAGAGGTCCAGATGACATGAATAGTTTTCTCATCAAAAGGGTACAGTTGCGAGGGACTTCCCACAAAATTAGGGCCAGTTGGAAACTTCTTCCTTCCAACCAGGCATCAGTTTAGTTTAAAAATTGGATTTTTGACAGCCCTAATCTAGCATGACATGCATGGTGCTTGTGACAGGGTGTGTCTTTCAGAGGGGGGACCCCAGTACCCAGCTGATTCTCCAGGCCGCTGAGTTCCCTTCCCTAACTGAAGAAAATGATTAAGTCCAACTCCTGAATTGGCTTCTCTGGCTAGGAAAATCTCACCTAAAACCACCTTTACCTCAATAATAAAATTATCAGATATTTTTTATTAGCATATTTTCAAAATTACACATTTGAGCAGATGATGCAGACATGGGTTGCATTTGGCCAGAATTGGCAATTGAGATTTTTTTTTTTTGAGTGCACTGGAACACAGACGTTGTTGCATGGAGCCCCCAAGTGGACACGCGGAGGTATGTTGCTCTGCTATGAAGGAAAAGTTGGGTCTTCAGTCTGCCTCTGAGGAAGGTCTGTGTAACCATTAAGAGGAAATGCGTATCATGCACTGACGGGAAGGTTGTAATGTTGTAATATTGATGCCGTACTTAACACAAGACCTAAAGAAGTCAGTGTGAATGTTGATGGGTGAAAGAGGCAGAACCATGGTCAAGTTGGCACCTTCAGCCACTAATTCATAGAACCGGGTACCCTTTTATGCAGCAGGTTCCTTCGGGGCCCCACAGTCCTCACTGCTTGTTCTGGCTGACGAACTGGCTTTCTGATCACGACCAGCTTGTTCATGTCATGCAGTAGACAGTCTCTTCCTTGACCCGATGCTTCCCTATAGTACCAACAGGCTGTCTGCTGGCAAACGTATGTCATAAACATGTTCACTTCATCCTGTACACTTTGGATCTTCTCAACAACAGCCTAAAATAGCCACGTGTTTTGTATGATTTTTGGAAGATAATTAGAGTTTACTCCAGATCAGGGTTGGCAAACGTCCATGAAAGAATCTGAGAGTAAATATTTTAGGCTTGCAAGTCAAGAGAGGAAATTCCAGAGTATTTTCTCGGTGTTTATGTAGCCATTTAAAATATTACTACCTAAAAACATGAAAGCCATTCTTGACTCCTGAGCCATAAGAAAGCAGGTGGCTGACTGGATGTGGCCCAAGGGTCATAGCTTTCTGACTCCTGCTCTCGCTTATGATTTATTTTGTAGATTAATGTATAAAGGTTTATAACTCAACTAGAAGCCCGATGCACAAAATTCGTGCAAGAGTAAGCAGGCCTTCTTTCCCCCCGCTTCTGGCACCAGCTTCCCTTTGGCACCCAGGACCAGGCTTCCCTCGCAGAGGGAGGCCCCACTCACCCACCGCAGCCCACGGTCGGTGACTTGGGCCTCCCTCTTTGGGGCAATCATGGGGCGATGCACCTGCTTTGGCTGGCCTGGTGCCAGTGGGTGTCATAGCGTGGTCCCAGATGGTTGTCCGGATGGTCATTCTGCTGTTCAGCCATTCAGTTGATGTGCATATTATGCTTTTATTATATAGGACATTATTGTAAACCACAGTGTTTTTTTTTATTTTATTTTCATAATAGTCCATCCTCACACCGAGTAGAGATAGGAGTTGTTCCTCACCCCTTAGATCACAGAGCTTGGCCTCCTGGTCCAGAAGGACATCCCATATCAGCCTCACCTATTACCTGAGCACTGGCCTTCACAGGTGAAGTCAGATGTCTAAGGCCCACCTCTGAGAGCACTTACCATCTCATTGGTGCAAAGAAGGGCTCACCTGAGGAGGTGACAGACAGATGCTGGCCAGGTGGTGAGCAGAGGCTGAATCTGGGCTGCACTACAAGCTCAAGATGCTGTGGCCAGAGAAAAGGAAGTGCAACTGACACACTGGCCACAGACAATCGCATTCATGTATTAGTTCGTTGCACTGTTATTGATTATACTGTGTGCTTGTACTGTGCTAGGTGTTGGGAGGATAACCACGAACAAGACAGATCACTAGGGCACACGAGTAGACAAGAAAATCAAGATGATTTTAAATGGGGATCTGCAATGGGAGAAGGTAAAACAGGGTGATGCAATGGCGGCGCTGGCTGAAGGGTGGGACTTTAGGAGGAGCTGGCTAGGAGAAAAAGCTAGGAATACTGAGCAGCAAAGCAAGTGCAATGGCCCTGGGGCAGAAGCAGACAAACAATGATATCAGAATTTGGATCAGGAAAAGCTTTCAAGAACAGGATGTTTGATGGGGACAGTGCCTTTCACAGGGACATTGAAAGAGGAAGGGCTGAGAAAAGCTAACTGGAGAATTAAGTTTTCTAAATCCCATGAAATTGTGTGAGGAAAGCACAGGATCCTGGGGAAATAATTAATTGGTGAATAATTAATAGGACATTGAATGTGCCTGTGAATGTTGCAAAAATGTTAATAGAATCCAAATTACTAATGGCAAAGCTATGGTCCAATATGATCTAACATAGGAGAGCATATAATATAGAATACGACCTGAAATTTCTAAGAATGAACTGGAACAACCACAAAAAAGATAGTCTTAGAGCATCTTCAACCTAGCCATGATTATGCACCAGCCAGTCTTCATTTTCAATAAAGGGTGGAGACACAATTAAATGACAGGAGAAGGATTTGGAGTCACACATAAGGAGAAATTAATTGCCTGATAGTAGAATTGGGGAGAATAGGCTTCTCTTGAAGTGGAGTAATTCAAGAAATTTAGTTTATTTACCCTGCTTTAAATGTAGCACTACCACAAGAAAGAATATATTTTAGACATTTTAAAATCCCCTTGATCTGAGATGAAGACTTTTCATAGAAAAGTATCTGCTCTGACGATAAGAAGCAATCACAATTATGCAAAATGTTTCTGATCACCTGGATCCTTCTCTAAAAAAGAAAACTTGCAGTTTCCAGGCAGAGTGAAATCTCAGGGACTGACCTAGTGATGGCCAATGGCTGTCACTCAGCTCACAGACAGACCTCGCCTCCTGTCCCCTACCTCTGAGCTGCACCTAAAAGCACCCACTACATGGTCACGCATGCGCTTTCTACATTGTCCTCTGGGTGGAGGCGTCCCAACTGCAGGGCATGCTGCACCAGCTTGCCCTTGAGCATGAGCAAGCTCATTGGGTGTGTGAGACTGTGGTTCATTATGTGAATGACCGAGGCAAGCCAAGGAAGAACCTCTTCTGTGAGCTCCAGCGTGCATGCAGCCAGGTGGTTTGTGTGTCACGGCTCCAACCAAACTGGTGATATGTCCTCACTGAGACACAGGACAGGAAGGGATTACTCAGCCTTCTGCAGGATTGACTACAGAACATATCACTGTTTTATTTTGTCGCATAGTATAACCT
>NW_005871262.1:338619-342015 GCF_000147115.1 Myotis lucifugus | reverse complement strand
GTGCCATCGGGGACATGGCCCAGGGTAGGGTCAGGGGAGGCTTTCTGAAGGAGGGGGTTTGCTGAAAACGGAAGGGTGAGCAGGATGAACTGGGTTGGGGTTGGCTGGCTGAGAGCCCAGCCACGAACAGGCAGTGGGTCTGTGGGATCTGATGTGGGGGAGAGCTGCATCCCCTCGCAGAGCTCCTCAACTTTTCACACTCAAACCTGCCAACCCCGGTCCAGTTAAAACGCAGGCCCTGGCTCAGCAGGCCTGTGCGGGCCTGATACTGTGCACTTCCAACAAGACGCCAGGAGCTGGTGATGGTGCTGGCTGCGAGACAACACTGCACACTGAGGGCCTGGTGTGCTCTCATGTGCTCTTAAACCCCTGAGGGGAGATGAGAACTCTGGCCCCTGAGGCAGTTTCCATCTTGATTCCAAAATCAGAGAAGGCAGGTGGCGCTTGACGCCCGGAGTATGGAATTACAGTTTGCTTGGAAAACCTCGTTCAAAGCAAAAGGTGGAAAGTAAGTTAAATGAGCCAACAGCTGATGAAGCGCAGTTTTAATCCTCGTTGACAAGCCCTTGAGGGGGGATTCTCTCCATTTTACAGACAGAGAAACCGAGGCTAAACAACTTGATACAGGTCACATATGTTCTTAAGTGGAGACAGGATCAAGAACCAAAGTTCTGACTCTAAATCCAGAGTCCTCTGTTGGGCCCGGAAATCCTAAGTGTCCAAGAGGAGCCAGGGGACAGGGAGTACAGAGTAGGGAGGAGAGGAAACAGGTGGGATGGGGGAGAGGAGAAGAGAAGAGGGAGGAGAGAGTGATGGAAGAGAAGAAGGAAGGAAGAGGGGGTGGGAGTGGGAGAAAGTAGGGAATAGGGGAGGGGAGGAAAGGGAGAAGGAGGAGAGCAGAGAAATATTTTATTTTTCAGTTTTATCAATAAGAAAATTGAGGCTCACAGGATGGGGATGACTTTGGAAAGGACCCACCTTTAGTGGTGTTGGGGCGCTGGATGTCCTGATATTGTGCATTTCTAACAAGAAATGGTGTTGGGGCACTGGATGTCCAAGCTGCCTGCCATTCCCAGTCTTCACTTCTGTCCTACCTTTTCCCAAAGGCATTGCCTTTCCAATTCTGTTCACTCTCCAAGGCCTAGTCCAATGCCTGTCTGTTGTATCCTTGGCAACCCCTTCCTCTCATGTTCTCTGTCACATGACCGAGCCCTGAATTATAAATGAGGTGAGGTCTCCACTGTCTCTTAGGTGCTGTGCATAAAACCCCGAGAGCTCCTTCAAAGCCTAGAGCTCCTTCAAAGCCTAGCCTTAGTCATCTCCTTGGCTCAGAAGCATAAGTGGCACTGGGCCAGGAACGTGAATTCCAGCCAGGACTTGCCAGCTGTGTGACACGGGGCCAGTTACTAAATCTGCCCCTCTAACCCAGAGATAGCTACTGCCTGGAGTCTCAGGAAGCTGACCATCAAAATGTTGTCAATAATAAAAGTGGCCACTTTCAGGTAACCTGGGAGAACCTGTACAGTGAATTTAATAGAATAAACCAGAAGTGACCAGTGGGGGAAGAGAATGGCATCTTTCTCATCATTGATGTTTCTATCTCCCTCTTCCTTCCCCTCTGAAATCAATAAAAATATCTTAAAATATTGGTTTAGTGTTTTTAGTTTGGTTCAGAACACCTGTTAGTATGCATTTTTATTTGATACAGAACCAATTGAAGACAATATTGAAGATGATTTGAACTATGAGATAGATTTCCAAATTTTATTTCTCGAGTGTCCTGGCAGAGGGGATTATTTTAAACACCATCCCTCCCCGTAATTAAGACAGGACCTCCCATGGTCCCTGCCACATTGTTCTCACACCTTTTCGCAGGTGTGCTTTTCTTTGACAAGGTCCCTTTTGATTCATGTCCCTGGAGTTTGTGTCTCTGGAATGATCTGAATCCCAGCTGCAGAGATGGCATAACTAATCACTCATGGCTTCAACACATATATGGTTCTTGGAGGCAACTTTCCTAATGGAATTCAAACCCGATATTTAAAGGGGTCGCAATAACAAGGATACTCTCAGAAAACCCATATTTCTATCACTATATCAGCCATTCAGTGACAATCTCAGGAATTCAATTCTAGGAACTAGAAGGGAACTGACCTCCAGTATGAATCTCATTTTTCCTGTTCAGAATTTTGCTCTCACGGGTGAGAACACCAGGGACTTCCTTGAATTGGTGTTAAGGCTGTAGTTCCTGTCATGTTTGGCTGTAAAAGGCGAGTAAAGAAAACTACTTAAGGTTTCTGAGCTGAGAAAGTCTCTGTTCTTTTGTTCCCATCTACGCTTAGATGTTGTGTAAATGCAGCACTAAGAGGGTAAGGGTGGGTATGAGAGTTAACACCTGCCTGATTGCTCAGGAGTTCTAACATCAGTCAGCTTTTAGCCTCCAGTGAACATGAAGGTTTCTGACTCACTTGGGCATTGACCAAATCTCCTAGGAGAATTTTGCAAAATGCAGGTGTGAAGAATTGGGTTTGAGAAGATTGATTACAGGTAGGCCTATGTGGAATTTGCCCTGGCGTGATATTCTAAAGGCTCCAGCCAAGTCTTTGTTCGTTTGGGTGAAATAAAAGTTTCAGAATCAATAAAGCCAAATTTTGTAGGTTTTATAATCTGCTTAATCCTGCCACCCAGTTCCCCTTGTTGGTTGAGTCCCTCATGCAGGGTGTATACTATCTCTGCTTACCTGTTAACTCTGGGTCTGGGTAGCTGTTGTCAACCTTGGGGTTTATGTGTCCATGAGCTGGATAAATGAGAGAAGCAGGAGCAAGGCATTGCATAAGGAGGCCATATCCCCATTCCTAAGGGTGCTCTTACAAACCAATACCACCCACTCAACAGAACCACAGAGGCCATCCCTGAGCAACCCTGGCCAATTAAGGTGTCAGGGCCGAGTGAAACATTTAGAATTTCCAATTTTAAAATGCATCTGGTTGGTAGCTTCTTTAGCTTCCAGAGAACTACAGTTCCCAGTGGGTTAACCTGAGACAGAAACGTCATAGTATATTCTAACCTCACCCAAATGCTCTGAACACACAAATCTTTATTTATATTTTCTAAATCATGGATGTGATCTACATCCCAATTCTCTTGTAGGAGATCCATGACTTTGCAACCTTCATGACAATCTTGTACAGAAACCCCAGCTGTTTTGGATCGTGGCAAGACTGAGGTTGGTGTGAGCACATGTGGGCATAGCTAGTTCCTACATTCTTTTTGTTTCTCTTTGAAGATGTTGACCTGATAGCAACTCCAACCTAAACATGCAAATTGCAAATATAAGAGTAAAACTATTTTGCTTCCTCATCGAAACAGGAAAAGTAAAAAATTTCTAAACTTAGT
>NW_005871262.1:333532-337538 GCF_000147115.1 Myotis lucifugus | reverse complement strand
CAAGCTTATTTTTATTGCAAAACTTGAGTAATTCTCCTTCTGCATCTGTGCATAGTAAACACGAGTGAGGGAAAAATCTAATATTTTAGAGGACACTGAAATCACTTCAGCTGAGGAGTGAGGGCAGGCATTGGTTGTGGCCTGCTTTTTAATCAGTGTGAAACCAGGAGCTTAATGGTCGCCAAAGGGCAGGAAAGAGAATGGAAGAGATGAGCATTGAGGGAAACTTCCATTTGATTTGAAAAATGCAAAATAATAAAATACACGTCTCTTAAATCACTTTCCAGGTCTGGGTCTTGACTGCATCTTCTTTCTTACTAACACTTTCTGATTATTAAAACTAATACTGGTACTAATATTAGCTAGTATTTAAATTTAATAATGCCACTCTCATTAAGGTTATTAATAATGTTTTCTTTGGAGATACCAGGTACCAGACCCCTTGTAAGCACTTTAAGGTCGTCCTTACAACCTTGTTCGGATGAAGTGAGGGAAGACTGAAAGGGTGACAGGGTCACAGAAGTTAAGTGGCTCCTCCCATGATTAAACATGACTGAGCACAGGCTGTTTCAGCTTCTAGGCTCCCAAGAGTTTTGGGAGGCTGTTCTGATGATCCCACTTTACAGATGAGGAAACTGAGGATTGGAAAGGTTTAGAAACATATTAAAGCTGTCAAAATAATTGAAGTGGTTGAGCCAGAATTCTAAACCCAGGTCTCGCCATCTTCTAATCACTCCACTAATTTGCTATTAAGTTGGAGGTAATTTTCAAATAGAGATGTATGGGCTGTGAAATCCATGTTCTTCCCACTGCCCTGTGGTATCTCACTTAAGAAAACACATCACAAAATGATGGCTATTTCAAAAAGCCCGAGAAGGACCCAGAACAGGGCTGTAGCCAAGTAGATCTTGGAAACTGGTATTTTACTCCCTCCTCCATCCCCTCCATTCTTTACCATCACTCCCTACCTCTTGTTTGAATTGTGGTTTGTGCCTAACATTGGCAGTGATCTCTACTGGAGTAACTACCAACTGCTCTCTAAGAAATTTCAATTAAGGGATGATGCAAAGAAGTGAAGAGCTACTACCTTTTCCAGCAACCTCTGGCTATTGAAAATGAAACAATGGGTCAATAATGCCTATTTAGGAAAAATAGAACATACTATCTGCAACAAAAATGAGCAAGGGCCACGAAGTTACTAACTAAAAGCAAGGGATCTTATTTTAAGTGAAATGAAATTGAACTGGAAGAATATAAACTTTGTTTTTTTCAGTTGCTCTCTATAGAGCGTGATGGGGACTCTGGCACACTACTTTCTTAGTAATATATTCATTCATTCACTCATTTAGTTAACAACAGTGTATTGTGGGCCAATCACTGGGGGAAACCAAATAAAATAAAACAAGACCTTTCTCTCAAGGGACTTAAGGATTTATTTTGTTCCACGTCTAATTAGCACAAGCCACTTATCCCAAACATAAAATTATGTGTGTACAAACAACTGGTCTACCTCTTTTGCCGATCAAATTAGAGTGGCAAATCAATAGGCTTGACTTTATGATAAATGTGTGGTCTGCTGAGCAGCATCAATGCTATAGAGCAGAAGTAGACCTTCCCTAAGTTTCCAGTCTTCCTGAGAATACAGCACTTGAAGCACTAGTAGAAAGGAACTAAGCAAATAATAAATACAACTGATCACTGTGGTAAGTGTTTTTTGTTTTGTTTTTTTTTAATTTGGAGTCATTAAGATTGGCAAATTGTGGCACACCTGTCCTTAATATCTGTACCATCAGGTTGCTTCCATCAGTGTATCGTATTCTTCTATCATATGTAATCAGAATATCCCAACAAGGCTCCAAATGTGTGTTTACAATAACATGTCTTACTCTTAAGAAAAGCCAGTCATTGGCAGGTATCTCCCATGAGTTTTATAATGGCTAATTAGTCATTAGGGACAGCTCCTCCTCTGCATGATGCCCTGGAGAGTGTTCCACTCTAGAGAAGGCAGTGCAGTTTGTTTTAGGAAGTGTGTGGGGGGAAGGGGGGGGAAGAGGGGGAGAAACCTTCCATCCATGAAGAGTGGGATATGGGCTGATGAAATGAGAATTTAGACTAAGCGTAGGAATACTATTATGGGAGTTAGATGTGGATGTAGGTTTTCTTACACAACCCTTGCCTGTGAGAAAGTGTTCCCATTTCTTCAGGGGTAGAAGTACCCCAGTTTGAAGATAATTGTTGTAGACTACATGGCACCATTGTTCCACGGTTTGTTCATTGGAAAACCAATGCTCCCCATTCATGAATTTAAGACTTGGGCAAGACGTGTAAAAAGAGAAAGAAGGGAGAATTGAAAGGAAAGATGGAACATGCCAAAGATAAACTTTGATTGCCTTACTGATGATTGTCCACTTGTGAATCTGACATTTGAACTGGTGATTGATAGGAATGTGGCTGAGCTGTGCCAAGGTATGGCAATGACCAGCAGCCCCCTCCACATGTATGATCAAGGCTTGTGAGAAAGATATGTGATTACAGGGGAGTTGGCTGTGGCATATGGCTATTGTCTGTAGATCCTGCCATTGTGCTACCAGGACTGGCTAAACACACAGAGCAGGCCCTTTCTGAAAGCATCTATATATCCTATCTAATAAAAGAGAAACATGGTAATTAGCCGTACCTCCTCTATCCTTCCCATTGGCTAATCAGGGTGATATGCAAATTAACTGCCAGCCAAGATGGCGGCTGGCAGCCAGGCAGCTTGAAGCTAACAGGAGGCTTGCTTGCTTCAGTGACGGAGGAAGCCAATGTTCCCTGCCCTCCTTGCCGGCCTCTGAGCTTCCAGTTTAAAACATTGTTACAAATATAGAAGCTAAACAAAACCCCAGAAACCTGCTTTCAGCTAGCCGGGATCTCAGAGCTGGAGTTGAAACAGTGTTTCAATTATAGAACCCAAACAAACCATATACCTGCTTTCAACAGCCGAGGCCTCAGAGCTGGAGCCAAGCCTCAGAGCTAAAGCTGGCCCAGAATAAAAAAAAGAAAAAGAAAAAAAGGAGCGGTTGGGAGCTTCAGTCACCCGCCAGCCTGAAAACGGCCCTCAGCCCCTCACCCAGACTGGCCAGGCACCCCAGTGGGGACCCTCACCCTGAAGGGGGTGTGACCAGCTGCAAACAGCCATCATCCCCTCACCCAGGCTGGCCAGGCACCCAAGCGGGACCCCCACCCTGATCCAGGACACCCTTCAGGGCAAACCAGCCAGCCCCCACCAGTGCACCAGGCCTCTATCCTATATAGTAAAAGGGTAATATGCCTCCCAGCACCAGGATCAGCAGAGCCGCGAGGCCTCCTGGCACCGGGATCAGCGTGACAGGGGGCAGCGCGTAAACCCCTGATCGCCCTGCGGCTCTGTGTGTGACAGGGGCGGGGCCACAACCTCCCTATCCGCCCTGCTCTGTTCATGACAGGGGAAGGTGCCCCAACCCCCTGATCAGCCCTGCTCTGTGCCTGATAAGGGGGAGCTCCCCAACCCCCTGATCGCCCTGCAGCTCTGTGTGTGACAGGGTGAGGCGCCCCAACCCCCTGATCGGCCCTGCTCTGTGGGTGATAGAGGGCGGCGCCCCAACCCCCCCCCCCACGGGCCCTGCTCTGTGTGTGACAGGGTAGAGCCATAACCTCCCCATTGGCCCTGCCCTGAGTGTGACAGGGGGCGGTGCCCCAACTCCCCTATCGGCCCTACTCTGTGAGTGACAGGGGGGAGCTCCTCAACCCCCTGATCGGCCCTGCTCTGTGCATGACAGGGGGGAGCTCCTCAACCTCCCAATTGGCCCTGCTCTGTGGGTGAAAGAGGGTGGTGCCCCAGCCACCCTCCACGGGCCTTGCTCTGTGTGTAACAGGGTAGAGCCATAACCTCCTCCATCGGCCTTGTCCTGAGTGTGACAGGGTGCAGTGCCAGCAACCCCCTGATCCGCTCTGCTCTGTGTGTGACAAGGGGGCAGTGCCCAAACTC
>NW_005871262.1:318951-333432 GCF_000147115.1 Myotis lucifugus | reverse complement strand
TGAGCTGTGCAAAGGTATGGCAATGACCAGCAGCCCCCTCCACATGTATGATCAAGGCTGTGAGAATATATGTGATTACAGCAGAGTTGGCTGTGGCATATGGCTATTGTCTGCAGATCTTGCCATTGTGCCACCAGGGCTGGCTAAACACACAGAGCAGGCCCTTTCTGAAAGCATCTATATATACAAAGCCTAAGTGACCATCCGACTGTGTGACCGTTTGACCAGTAGCTATGACGTGCACTGACCACCAGGGGGCAGATGCTCAATGCACAGGCATGGAAACATGGTGCAGACTGATGAGTCTCAGAGGGAAGGGGAAGGGGGGAAGGGCCAGAAGAGATTAACCAAAGATCTTATATGCATGCCAGAGGCCCGATGCATGACAGACTGTGGGGTCCCTCGGCCTGGCCTGTGGGGATCGGGCAGAAACTGCCAGTCTGACATCCCCCAATGGGTCCTGGATTGCGAGAGGGTGCAGGCCAGGCTGAGGGACCCCATTGATGCACGAATCCGTGCACCAGGCCTCTAGTTCTAATTATAAACTGAATAACTAAGGCTCATCTTTGGGATACTGTGTCACTTCCATCAGTCTGAACTCTGATATTATATATTTATTATATAAAAAGAGCTATTAATTTTGAAATACTCTGTTTCTGGTTTTGCCAAGTTCTTCACAGAAATAACTCATGAATCTTTAAAACAACCCTCTAAAGCAATTCTTGCTGTTACCATTATAAAAATGAGAAAACTGTTGCATAAAAAGATTAATAAACTTTCCCAAGATTACACAGTTAGTGAGTGAGCAGGAGCTTAAATCCAGATCTGACTAATGGTTGTGAACCTCATGAAGTTACCTTGTGCACAATAAGATATCTATCAATAAATATTTTTGAATAATTTTATAATGAACCTTTATAGTTTCAACTCTTGGTTCCAATCATTGTTGGTCTTGACCCCTCAAGTAGACAGAAATTGTGAGTGTTTCTGCACTCTCATTTGCCAGATGACATTCAGGTCCTGTCAGAAATCCCATTTGTCATGCTTTCCTTTATTTTATAGTTCCAATTAATCTTCCACAAAATATTTACTCAGCATCTTCTAGGTTTTAGGTTTTGTTTTAGGCAATGTGGATACAACCAGGACAGAGTAGACTCAATGCCCTGCCAGTGGCATTGGCATTTTAATGGAGTGTTATTAATCCTAGAAATAAAATTTATTGAATAAAGTGACATGGCTTCATCTGGTTTCAATTAAGGATAAAAACACCATAAAATATCAGAACTTTATTATACAACTAAAGAGAGAAATAAAGATTTGATTTTAGGGAAAGAGATTTGTGTGGACAGATTGCTTCTGGACAAATGGTATATATTGTTGGTGTTGAAATAGTCCAAAGTTATAACTTTTGAATACTTCTATTTTGCTCAAGATAGAAAATTTAAAACATAACAAAAATTAAAAAATATTATAAATATTAATTATTGCATATAGTTATAAAAATATTACAGTCGTAATAATATACTTATCTACCCACAACCTACCTTCTATAATTATCATTTTAGTAGTCTTGCTTGCTTTACCACATATGCATTCCTTTATAAATCCATCATATTTTTGTATGCATTCAAGGTAATTTGCAGATATCAATGTCCTTTACCTTAAATACTCCAGCATGTGTATCATAACTCAAGTTCATTTGTTTACAGTTCTTTCTTTCCCTCTCCTTTTTCCTCCTACTTCTACTTCTTTCTCTTCCTCCTTTGAGGTAAAATATAAATAGAATAAAAAGAAAAAATGCTAAGTGGACCACTTGTTGAGTTTTGACAAATGTACACACCTGAGAACACATTTATTTGTTTATACCCATCTCATAACTGGGTTTAAATAAAATTGTGAAAATCCAGGTGATTTTTTATCAAGACTTTCCACCTCTATTAGAGATTGGTTTTCTTTTCTGTCATCTTTTATACTTATTGTCAATTCACTGTTCTCCGTCCATACTGGTTTGATAGTAATTCATCATGAAGTTATTAATTGATTAAATTTGTAGAGGGAGTTGGTTAAAGTACATTAGTAGAGAGGGGTGGTCAGGGATTAGTAGTTTAAAGCAGACATTTAAGAACCCCAAATTAAAAGTATAAAGAATAATGGCAGAATGGTTACCGTTGATAATTAATATATTTGACAAAAACCTTACCAAAATCCCTCTCAAATTATACTTTGAAAATAGCCACTGGTTTTTAACTATGTTAGCTTCTTGGCTTTAAGCTTTATTTTTCGGAATATTATAATTTTATACACTGGGTATGGAATGGGTTGCAGAACTACACAATGGAGTTGGAGGAAACCCTCAACTCTCCTGATGTGGTTCCGCACATTAAAATTTTACTTCTCTGAAAATTTATTTCAGTCTGAGACCAAATCAGAGGGGAAATGTTCATAAAGTTGTGGTGTAGACCACGTGCTATCAAGTGGAATTTGTATAAGAAGGGTCATCACTGAGTCCACTTCAGAAGGAATTAGTGATTGAGGTTGCATCACAGGAGCTCTTAAGTCAGTGTGATTTTAATGAGGAAAGGTTTGACATATAAATAATTTATTTTTTGTCAGAGTTTTTACTTCCCAAAGTAAGAAGGGTAGAGTATTTCAGACTCACCTAAGTATTACTGGGTGATGAAACTGAGGCACATATGGAAATACATTATGTCTCTACACATCTCTTTCATCTGAACAAGGAGTGAGACTTGGAAACTGAAGTTCATGTTGTCTCAATCCAGTTCCCATTTTGTGACTTTTCAGCTATGTGACTCTAAGTCACTCCACTTCACTGAACTCAAGTTTCTATTAAAATAAATTGTTATAATTTCAAATTTACAAAATGTTAGAAGAATAGTACAAAGAACTTTCATATACCCTTCAGTCAAATTCACTAATAGTTTACATTTACATTGCCTATCTTCATCTATCTATCTATCTATCATCTATCTATCTATCTATCATCTATCTACATATCTATCATATATCTATACATCTATCCACACATGAATTTATTTACCATACATTTTTCCCAAGTCATTTGAGAGTTACATTATTACCCTTTATCCCTAAATTCTATAATGTATATTTCCTAAGAACAAGGGTTTTCTTATATAACCACAGAGGAATTATTAAAGTTAGGATATTTAAAGTTCATAAAATTCTGTTATCTATCCCACAGTTACATTCAAATTGCATTATCTGTTCCAAAATCATTGTTAGTATCCTGTGTGTGTGTTTGTGCATGCATGCACATTTATGTGTTTACTAGTACAGAATCTAATTCAAGATCACATGTTGCATTTAGTTGTCATGTCTCTTGAGTCTATTTTTTATAGTAATATTTTTATACTAGGAGCCCAGTGTGTGATTTGAAATCGCACGGTGACGCCCACTCTTGAGTCGCTGGTCCAGACCTGCCTCCCTCCCCAGGCCCCGCAGCAGCCGACCACTGCCGGTCCGGCCCTGCCTCGCTCTCCGGCCCTTGAAGCAGCTGCAGCCACTGTTGATCAGGCCCTCCCCCAGTGCAAGCGTGCAAAGGCCCCTGCCGCTCCACCCCTGACGCTGTGTGCACAACCTCCTCCTGTCCGGTCAACCCATTATGGCGTCACAATTAATTAGCATATTTCTCTAATATATATATTATTGAGAAACTAGAGGCCCGGTGCATGAAATTCGTGCACTGGAGGGGGGTTGTCCCTCAGCCCAGTCTACACCCTCTCCAATCTGGGACCCCTCGGGGGATATCCGACTGCTCATTTAGGCCTGATCCCACAGTGCCAAAACTGCCCTTCCTTGCTAGGCCTGCCTTCCCCCCCGCCAACTGCCCTCCTTCCCCTGCTGGCCTGGTCGCTCCCAACTGCAATCCCCTGCCAGCTGGGTCACCCCTAACTGTCCTCCCCTGCAGGCCTGATCCCCTCAAATGCCCTCCCTCCCCTGCAGGCCCGGTCGCCCCCAACTGCCACCCTCTACAGCCCTGGTTCCCCCCAACTGCCCACCCCTGCTGGCCTGATTGACCTCAATTGCCCTCCCCTGCCAGCCCAGTCACCCCTACTGCCCTCTCCTGCAGGCCTGGTCACCCATAACTGCCCTCCCCTGCCTGCCCAGTCACCCCTAACTGCCCTCCTCTGTTGGCCTGATTGTCCACAACTGCCCTCCCCTGCCAGCCATCTTCTGGCGGCCATCTTTTGATCACATGGGGGCGGCCATCTTTTGTGAGGGTGTGACAGTCAATTTGTATATTACCTCTTTATTATATAGGATATTAGAAGTTCAGTAAGTACAAAGAATTTTTCAACAGTTAGAATTAGCAAATTATTAATATTTTCTCATTACAAATATAATGGCATTAAGATATAGGACAGAAATAGATATCACAAGTATGGTGATGTGTTTTTGTTGTTGTTGTTCTTTTCCTTAGTCTTATAGCCCACAACTAATTGCCTTAAATATTTCCTCATAATGAGATTCAGTTATGTATTTTTACAGGAATATCCCAGAAATGATGTGTCATTTTCAGTGCCTCATACATATCAGAAGGCACATTATATGGTTCATCTCAATATCAGTTAGTTTTGATGACTTGGTGTAGGTGATTTCTCTATTGCAAAATGGTATTTTTCCCTTTGTGAAGGTTAAGACTAATTGCAACCTTCAGCAAACATAATCAATTAGTAGGTAGGGTCTATGGGAGGAGCCAGAGCTTATGGAAGGTCTCACACTCTATATACTTGAGAGAACCCACATAGGAAGAACTGTATGTTCATATAAAGGTCTATGCTTCAAACATCCCCTTCCTCTTTCTCCCATTTTTCTTCTATAAATACCTCTCCATCTTAGCATGTAGGCTGGAGTGTCATGTAGCTTACCATGTCTGCATGTACTGGGATACAACCCCTTCTTTTTACTGAATATACTAGATGTCTGGTGCATGAAATTCATGCACAGGTGGGGTCCCTAGGCCTGGCTGGCGATCAAGGCCTATCAGGGCTGTCTCGCCCAGTCCCAATCGGGGCTGCCAGCCAGGACCTGGACCTGGGGGCCTTCTGGCTGGGGCCTGGGGGCCTGCCAGCTGCCAAACGGGGCCTGCCAGATGGGTCCTGTCAAATGGGGGAGAGAGTTGGGAGGGGAGAGACCAATGAAGGTTTGCCAGCCCGGGGGAGGGACCAGGGGAGGTTGCCCAGCCATGGGAGGTTGGCTGTGGGAGCGCACTGACCACCAGGGGCAGCTTCTGCATTGAGCATCTGCCCCCTGGTGGTCAGTACCCATCATAGCGACTGGTTGACCGGTCGTTCTGGTTGTTTGGTCGTTTGGTCATAACGGTCACTTAAGCTTTTATATATATAGATTCTATTTGGTGATGAAGCATCTAGTCAATATTATTTCTCAGTTGATATAAGGTATAGCTATCTTAAGGAGATACTTTGAGATCATGTAAATATTCTGTCCCTCAATAGTTTACTCATTGCTTTGATCATTTTGGGAAATTTTTGCCTGAATCAGGTTTCACTAAGATGATTTCTAAATGATGATTGTGATGATCTAATTCCATAACTTTTTATACATTAACTGGTTTTCTACTGCAAGGAAGAGCTCTGTCTTCTCCCCCAGTTTGTAATGTATTTGTTGATTTAATTATATCAGCATGGAAATATGGATTAGTATTTAATCAAGGTTATGCTTTGTTACTATCAAGATGTTTGGCCAGTAAAAAACCCCTTCATGCAGGCCCCTGTGTACCTTCAGCATGTATTATAAACTGAATTGTATCTCCTTCCCATAAATTCATGTTGAATCCCTAACCTCCAATGTGAATGTATTTGAAGATAGGGCCTTTTTGGAGGTAATTATGGTTAAATGCGTTCATAGAGTGGAGCCCTAATCTGATAGAACTGGTGTCCTTATAAGAAGAAGAAGAGACACCAGAGCTCTTTCTCTCTCCATGCACACACAGAGAAAAGACCATGCGAGGATGTAGCAAGAAGGTGGTCATCAGCAACCCAAAGAGACAGATCTCAAAAGAAACCAACCCTCCCAGCACCTTGCTCTCTTCCAGCCTCCAGAACTCTGAGAAAGTAACATTTCTGTTGTTTAAGCCAGGCAGTCTGTGGTAAATTGTTATGGCAGGCTGAGCAGATTAATAAAACATGTCCCCATCATTCTTTGAGGATTTCTTTATTTTCTAGCCCAAGTGGCAGGCTTATTTTGACCATTTCTTGATTCAGCCATTTCTTCAAAGATCCTGGGTTCTTTTTACTGGAGAGTGGTATTTAGAAACTGAGATCTGGGTGCTCGACATGCTTATTACTGGTGGGGTCCATTTCCTCAAGACCCTCTCAGAGGACAAGGCTAAAACAGACCTTGTAAAAGAAGATCTCCTCACACAGGCCAGCATCTTTTTTATTCTCATTTCTTGCAGTAAAATATGAGGTGCTGATTCCTGAGATAGTTGGTTTTGCTAATTTCTCATTTATCAGACCATAAAGAATTTAAACCTTATTTTCAGCATGTGCGGAAACCATCACTCAACAAACATACATGCCATGCACTTACATACACACTCAACTCTGTCTGACACAATTACACAAATATAGTCGGAGAGGCAGTGGGGCATTTATTTATTTATTTTTTTACTTTTTCGTGGAACATCCCCTCCACAATTGAAAAGCCAAATACCACACACTGGGAGAGGGCATGGTTGAATGGTGACAGATGTGAAGGTTGTTGAAATAGGTGAGAAAATAGAGAAGGACCCTATAAGAATAGGAACACAGAAAACTTCAGTCTTGGTGTGGGGGCGAAGGGAAGTCCTACAAAGCTTAAGTTCTCCACATTGAAAGCCTGGCTCAGAGAGCAATGACTGGCAGGGTTTGGCTTTGTCTGCAGGAAAAGATATCATGTGCAGGGAAGACCACCAGGAACTTGGGCTAAGAGCGCCTGGGATCACCCATCTTCCATTGTTGAAGTGCACCTGAACTTACCTGCTGGCCTCCAGCCAAGAGTATCGGGGGCCAATGCTGGGAACATTACCTGGGGATTGATAGCACCAGAGGCAAAGGACTGGTGAGTTATCTTTATCCCTTTGCTGTTAAAGAGGAAGGCAGGGCACTTGGGAAAATTTGCCCCTCCCCCGAAAACCCTGTGTATGAAGCACATAAGCACACACAGTTGTTCTATCTGCTACATTTGAACATGATCACTACTCTCACCAATATCATGCAAAGGCACACAAATTGATTCTCAGAATATGCAGATCAAAGAAAAATGTGAATAAAAACCAGGAACCATTATGAACATCTCCTTCATTTATTGTTTTATCCTCACCTGAGGATATGTTTATTGATTTTAGAGAGAGGAAGTGAGAGAGCAGGAGAAAAAGAGGAAGAGAAAAAGAGGAAGAGAGAGAGAGGAACATCGATGTGAGAAACATCAGCTCAAAGTACAAATTGCCATTTATAAAAATAGTCACAAGGATGTAAAATCACAGGGAATATAGTCAATAATACTATCTAATAATAGACAAAGATTTAAATTAACCATACCTCCGCTACGCCTCCCATTGGCTAACCAGAGAGATATGCAAATTAACTGCCAACAAAGATGGCGACTAATTTGCATACTGCAGGCAGATCCCGCTGCGCCACCCAAGGCGAGATCCGGGCCTGCTGTGTCTTGGCAGGGTGGGCAGGGCGAGCGGGGTGAGTGGCAGCATGATCCGAGATGCTGTCCACCCCAGCGTGGGATCCGGGCCTGCAGTGTCTTGGGCAGCATGGCCGGGGCTAGCAGGGCGAGTGGCAGCGTGATCCGTGAGAGGGCACAGGTTGGGCTGAGGGACCCCCCTTCCCTGCCAGTGCACAAATTTTTGTGCATGGGCCTTCTAGTATTGTAATAACTATATATGGTGTCAGGTGGGTACTACTCTTATTGAGGTGATTACTTCATAAGATATGTAAATATCTAATTACTATGCTGTACACCTGAAACTAATATAATATTGTATGTCAACTATAGTTAAAATAAATTTAATTAGCAAATAAAAAATAGAAAAAGAAAAGAAACATTGGTGGGTTGCCTCCCATATGTGCTTTGATCAGAGATCAAACCTGCAACCCAGGTATGTGCCCTGACTGAAAATCGAACCCGAAACCTTTTGGTGTATGGACAATGCTCCAACCAACTGAACTATCTGGTTAGGGTGTACATCTCCTTTATTGTAACGATGCTTATATTTTCATTGACAATTCTCTGTGACAGTTTGTTAGTTTCCATTGAGATGCCCAGCACATTACAGTCATGGCTCCACCCCTCTGAGATTTTGCTTTCAATGCCCAATCCCATATCAGCTACACCCCTCTCATTCCTGAACTCAATCTCCCTCCTCTCAGACTCTAGAAGCCCAGAAGCTGAATCGGGTTTTATCTCTGGCATGAGTATCTGGCAGGTAGATGGTCAAGGCTGAGGCCCCGATTATTGCAGGGCTGATTCAGGAGTTTAGGTCCACTCTGGGCTGAACGCAGGAGGCTTTGGCTCTGAAACTGGTCTCCCAAGATTCATTGACTTGATGGAAATGCAGCACAGAGTTTTACCCAGGTCTTTCCTAGACTTCTGGTTCCCTCACCTGCATTTAGGGATGGGAATGGGGACATAAACGAAACTTATTTTGTTTAGTATTCTTTGGCGTAAATTTTCTACTTTTTTTCTGACCCAAACAAATGGAAAAGACCTGATGGACATATTTTACCTTTGCTGTTGCTGGAATCTTCAAATATCTGTCCCAACAATTCTTCTGTATGTGCCATGTCACTTGGACAAGCTGACTTGGGCAAGGGTCTCTTATCCCAAACAGAGTCACTCTTCTAAGAAATGCACAGCTGTGACAGAGGCCTGGCCAGTGGTTCTGAGTTCCGCCGACATCATGGAATTGTCCATGAGTGTCTAAAAAATGCAAACAAATCTCAGCTTTAGGCATTCTGCTTTCATTTTTCTGTTGGGTCTTTAGGCATTCCCTCCCCCTACGGTGGGTATTGTTTTAATATTTAGTTTTTAAATTATGAAATATTCCAATCCTATAGAGATACACAGTTGATATATGGCACATATCCATGAACCTCCCACCTTGATTTAGCGACATATACCTTTGCTTGTGGGTAATAGAAAAGGAAGGAAGGAGGGAAGAGGGGAAGGAAAGAAGGGAAGGAAGAAGGGAGGGAGGGAAGGAAAGAAAGTTAGAAGATTTAGAGATAGGAAAGGAGTGAAAAAGTGAAAGGAAATATCTCTTAGTATTTAACATGGGTCAGGTTCTATGATCTGTGTCTTACATTCTCTGTTTCATTATTTCACTTAATTCTCATATAGAATGAGAACATAGATTCTTGGTTTGTGTAACAGAGTTATCAGGTCACACAGCTACTAGGTGTGATTTGCACCCTGTTTGTTCTGGCTCCAAAGCACCCTGAGCTCTTCCTATCATCTGTATCATATCTTGCCAAGAGGAAGAGGAGCCCCAGGCAAAGGCAGACAGAAGTTTGTGTGCTTGATGAGGTGACTACCAGCATAAACATGTCAAGTAAGGTTTGACTGGTCCCTCTTAACTCACCCAGGACCTCAAGATACAGAAGAAACATGAATGCTATGGGGAGCCATCACAGCTGAGCTTTCAGACAGGAGTAAACTGAAGCAGCAACTGAGAGTACCTGATGTTACTTGGTTTAGATGGGGCTTTAGACAGCGTGTCCTGATGAGGGTCATTATACCATAAGGTGGGTCAGAGATGTGGGAGTCAAACCTCCACTTCTCCTGCAGTTGACTGAGCATGGACAGTCAGGACCATTGCCAGAATTTTTATCTAGTCCACTTGGGCTAAGAAAGCAGCAAAGACTAAGATTAGCCCAGAAGGAAAAATAAATAAAATAAAATGCTTGGCAAGCATCCATAGGATCTGAAAATGACTTAGGATAAAGAGACAGGGAATGGATGTTTCTCAGTAGTGGTTACAGGTGAGAAATAACCTTCTAGAGAACACCCATGCAAGTAAACATTCCAGAACATTCTCTATCACATGAAAAAAAGCAGAAGAATGCAGAACTGTCCAGGTTGGGGAGATTATTGGTCAGGCCATTCCTGAGTTTGGTCATTCACTGTTGGGGGATGAGTTGGGATATCTGTATTTTCTTCCTCTCTTTCCCACCCTTCCTCTCTTTCTCCCTCCCTCCCTGCTGCTCCCTCATTTATTCCCTCTCCCCACTTCTCTCCTTAAGTGGAGAGAAGTGATAAATTATTAATACATTATTTTATTAATATACTAATAAATTTATTAATTTATTAATTAATATATTAATAATACTTATTAATATATTAACACATTATTTTATTAAGTGATACACTGTTAAAAATGTTCCATAGAAAACGGCTATTCTCAGTTTGAACTAAATTCAATATAGCAGTTTAGAGATCAGAAGTGTGATGCTGAATGAAAAGAGCTAGTTGTAAAGTGATACAAACAATAGAATACCATTTACATAATTAAAAATACATGAGAAGGGGCTTTTGGATACTGCTGACATTCATTTTCATAATCTAGGTGGTGGTTACACAGGTGTGATTTGTTTGTGAAAGTCCATGCAGTTGTACACGATGGCACTTTCCACAACTATATTATATACTTCCATCAAGTTATAATAAATTATAATGAATTTATACACTACTCACTGCTGTGTATCATTCACAGACATGCATATGTGGTAAAAAGCATAAAACCATAAGGAAACTGAGGCTCAAAGAAGCAAAACAGCTCAGGCTGAAGTCTGGTAGCTTAGGAAGTGGTGGAGACAAGATGTCAATCCACATCTGGAATATTTCAAAGACACGGCCTTTCTGCAATACTACAGTGCCTCTGCTGAGTGACTAGCTTGCATCAAACCAAGAAGCAGTGACTGTCCATTAGACAACTCACTCCAACTCTGCCCAGAACGAACTCATAAAACAAAATTGAGATGTTGCTATTTATATGTGAGCCCTACTTTCACCGTTAATAAAATGTGATTTATAAAACCCCATCCACATGCTTTAGAAAGTCATTGTGTGAATCTGATGAGATAGCATAGAGGGAAGTATGCTGAGAAGTGAGGACTGTTGTAGGTATACCTGATATAAAGGACTGACAATTTTCTCTGTCCTGTCATCTTCCTTCATTATATGAAGACATGTGGATGTGTCGTCTCTCCTGGCTACTTATTCTCTCACCAGCAAAAGCATTCTGTATCCCTCTCTCTATACAGGGACCTAACACATCTTTATCTAACTTTGCGTTACTGGGAGCTGTTGGGCAGAACAGGTTGAAGAAAATTTGCCTCTCCTTTCACAGATGTAGAAGTTAAGGCACAAAGGATATGTGTCCTAAGCCAGGCAGCTCTGGAAAAGGCCAGGGAGAAGGAACCACTAACTCAGGATTTTCTGTTCTGACATCTTTCCTTCTTGCACCATCTACAAGCAAACTCACCTCAACACTCTGGGTCCATATGCTGATTCAACTCTTACATGATTACTTCCTATGACTAACAAAATTTTCTTACATAACCATAGTATTACAATCAAAGTAAGAACATGTAACATTGATGCAATACTGTTATTTAGCCCAGTACTATTTTTAAATGGTATAATTTGTTTACTAGTAAATCATGTCCTTCTATGCGATTTCCCTCCAGTCCAGGATTCAGTCACGTTGGAATCCCTTGTCATGTCTCTTTAGACTCCTTTCATGTGGAGCAGTCCCTCAGCTTTTCTTTGTTTCTGGACCTTGATGTTTTTGAAGAGCTGAGGCCAGTTATTTTGTAGACTGTCATTCAATTTGAATTTCTCCAATGCCTTCCATTTTGGAGCAAGAAAACCACAGACGTGATATTGTGTCCTACTCAGTTCATCTTGTTAGGACCCACATGATGTCTGTTTGTCCAAACATTGGTGGTGTTAACTATGAGCTTAATTAATTATTCATGCATGTTGAATGAAATAAATGTGTGTGGCTCCCACACTTGGAAGGCTATTTCTAAATTACATGAAGATTTATTTTATTCTGAGGGATAGAAACATTATTGGATGATGTCCTTTTGCCACTGCTATATATCTTCCAAATGCTTACCAGTAACTTAAGAAGAAAAATAGAAATTAACAACAAAACGGATTTACTTAGTATTTCTTAACAAATTAGATAGATGGTCAAATAAATGACAGGGTTTGAAGGCCATAAATAAGATGGTTATATTCCATAAAAAGTTAATAGAATTTTATTATTGTATGAGAATTTTCTCTGGCTCAATTTGTTGAAAGGAATTTCTAAGTTTTGTGGGATTTTTTGGCCTTTTCCTGGTAAAGTGCATTTTGTAGCAGTACCACTAGGTGGCGTACCAGTCCCAATAGTTTTATCAGCAGGTCTCCCACTGGGAAATTTGCTTGCTACTGGAAAAGGCTAGTTGCTCAAGAGGTCAACTCAATTAGCTCTCTGAGCCTAAAGAGAATAATTGATTTGTGAAAACCTCTCATTGCATATATTCTGAACTTGTATTATATTATTTTCCATGAAAATGCTTTCTTTGTTCATTTTCTAGCCTAAATTTAGGAAAGACATATTTAGATGAGTGATTGAAAAAAGGGGAACAAGTATATCTGTAACTCAATAGAACTAATAGAGTTTAAATCTTTTGGAGACATTTTTCCTCTACCATTTTCTGGAGGAAAAGCAATACTCAAAGAAAAGAAAAGAAAACAAAACAAAACAGAAACCCTTGTGTCATGGGTGTGTGTGGCGGGGGCGGAAGTTTAGAGCAGAGAGATTAAAAGAACTAAGAAGGGTTTTACAAAATCTCTTTCCCATTCACACTAAAGTTTCATGTAAGTTTTAAACTTTTAACCTCTAATAATGTGAGTTTCAGGTTTGATAGAATCTCTAACCAATTGTTAAGACTGACTGGCAAACTGAATTTTCTTTTCATATCTAATACGGACAGCAAGGCCCTCTCTTGCCTGATGCAACCTGTTTTTTGTTTTGTTTGTTGTTATTGCTTCTGACTGAAATTGTAAAAATATAAAGTACAAATTTATTCATGCGATTTCCCTATTCTATTAACCCAGTTGACTTTTAAATGCCATATAATGCTTGGTCAAAGTTCAAAAAGTATTAGAAACCTCCTATCTAGAGTGAATCTCCAAAAAAAGGTGTGGACCAAATTGCAATGTTTGCGAGTGTTACTCATACCCCTGATTTCTGTTAATGATGTCACATGAGTCAATTAAATAAGTAAATGAGTGGCTCCCCGAATCTCTGTGTCATGTCACTGTACCCCTGGAATGGTGTAGGGGAGGGGGCTAGAAGCAACGGAGCAACCACAAATTAACCTCGGCCAAGACCATAGCAATTCCATCCAGATCTGTGGAGCCCAACTATAGTCACTTCAGCTGGATTTGCCTGTTCAGACACTAGAGGGCAATGCTCTGGGTTATGACAAAAGTTCTGCCCTGGCTGATAGTTTATACTTACCACAAACACTCAAATTATAAATGAGTGACTGACTGACTGAATTAATGAATAACATAAAGACCTCGCTAGTCCTATTCCCCCTCCCCCCAATGCTCAAAAAAATTGCAATTGAACAAAAAATAATATTGGTTCTACTAGTTTAAGGGTAACAATAATTTTAATGTATTTTTATAAATAATGACAAAATCCTGTTTATATTTGACAAATTAAAATAAATATATGTGCAAACCAAAGGTTAGATTCAGACCCCACACACAATTGGATTTTCAAAGTCCACCAAGGACTCTTTGCTTCTCCCAGGATGTTGAGGACTAGGAAAAAAATATTTGTCACTTGAGCTAAGTGAAGCCAACACATTATTTCAAGACATGCAAGCCAACAACACCTTGCATTTTGTTATGGGAATGTAAACCTGTCCAAGTCTTTCAGATACTGTGGTTTTCAAAGTTTGGGGGCATTTAAGTGTGATACAAGGAACCTGCTGAAAAAGTAGAGTCTGCTGGAGTTGATTCAGGTGGACAGGTTCAGGAGCCTGCACTTTAAAGGCATCCAGAGGGGCATAGATCCTGCTTTAATAATAATGCTTTGTAAACATAGTTCTCATAACTGATCATGCCTCATGAGCACGTCACTTTCCTGTTTACAAAGTGTTTTCAAGTATACTCCTGTGCCTAAAGGAGTTCCACGCATTTCCAGCAGCTTCTCAGACGTCCTCCCTCAAAGCCTCATGCACTATGCAAAATTAGCATTTTTGCCTTCATGAGTTTCATATATAAACCATATAAGAATCAACTTCTTTGAGGTCTAGCCCTGGCAGAGAACCAGAATCAAAGAAAGATAATCAAATTACAAGACTATTAACATTTTTGATTTATTTTTTCAAGCAATGCCCTAAGGGATACATATATACA
>NW_005871262.1:277024-318401 GCF_000147115.1 Myotis lucifugus | reverse complement strand
ATGAAGATGGCGTATGGGAGGGTTGAGGGTGATACCCTGCTTCTTACCGATAAGGGTTAGATAGAGTGTGTAGGACTCTCTCCGCTCTCCTCTCTGAGAAGGAGAGCAAAGTGGTAGGGGAGCTGCCCCTGACTCATCTCTGTACGGAGATATAGGTAGGTTATGATGCTCCCATGTCCTCCACATATCTACAGCCCGAGACGGTGTGGCTATTTGGGACATCGGCCTCTCTCCCGCTCAGCCCAGCCCAAGCAGAGGGTGGAGGGCGATGCACCCTGTACACACAGAACAGACCCGTGGGGGGGGGGGGCTTGGGCACCGCACCCTGTCACACACAGAGCAGCAGGGCGATCAGGGGATTGGGGAGCTCCCCCCATCAGGCACAGAGCAGGGCTGATCAGGGGGTTGGGGCGCCTTCCCCTGTCACTCACAGAGCCGCAGGGAAATCGGGGGTTTGGGCGCTGCCCCCTGTCACGCTGATCCCGGTGCAGGGAGGCCTCACTGCTCCGCTGATCCCAGTGCTGGGAGGCATATTACCCTTTTACTATATAGAATAGAGGCCTGGTGCATGGGTGGGGGCTGGCTGGTTTGCCCTGAAGGGTGTCCTGGATCAGGGTGGGGGTCCCCACTGGGGTGCCTGGCCAGGCTGGCTGAGGGGCTGAGGGCTGTTTTCCGGCTGGCGGGTGACAGAAGCTCCCAACCGCTCCTTTTTTCCTTTTTTTTTTTATTCTGGGCCAGCTTTAGCTCTGAGGCCTCGCTGCTGAAAACATTGATACAATGTTGCGGTCAGGCTGGCTAAAGCCCGGCTGACTGAAAGCTGGTTTCTGGGGTTTTGTTTAGCTTCTATATTTGCAACATAGTTGCTGAGAGTTGCAGCTGAGAGGCCGGCAAGTCAGGCGGGGAACGTTGGAGTCCACCGTCACTGGAGCAAGCAAGCCTCCCTGTTCGCTTCAGTGCATGGCTGTCGGCCGCCATCTTGGCTGACAGTTAATTTGCATAAGGATATGCTGATTAGCCAATGGGAAGGGTAGCGGTCGTACGCTAATTACCATGTTTCTCTTTTATTAGTGTAGATTAGATGCCCAATGCACGAAATTCGTGCAAGAGCTTGGCCCTCAAAGTCCTGGTTACCTTGGCCCTCACAGCCCCAGCTACCTTATGGCCCCTGCTGCCTCAAGGCCCCATGGCCCCACAGCCCTGCCCACTGGTCATTCTGGAAGGTCGTTCCAGAAGGTTGTTCCGCCGCCCAGTTAATTAGCATATTAGTTATTTATTATATAGGATATTTTTTTTTCTTCAAAACCTAGGTTTTCATCCTTCTCACTTCTTGACTGCATAAAAAAAATCTCTCCTCAATACTGTATGGAATTTTGTCTTTTCTTTCCTGCCTCTTTTACTTTCTTGATATGTACTTTTATTTGTGACCAGTAATTTTATCTTTTCCCCCTTAAATTACTTAGTCTCGTCAGCTTCTGCAATTTTCTCTCCTTTGTTATACTCTGAGCTCTACTCATTTCCCTGATTCTGTTTTTTTAATATATTTTTATTTATTTCAGAGAGGGAGAGAGAGAGATAGAAACATCAATGATGAGAGAGAATCGTTGATTGGCTGCCTTCTGCATGCTTCCTACTGGGGATTGAGCCCACAACCTGGGCATGTGCCCTGACCAGGAATCGAACTGTGACCTCCTGGTTCATAGGTCAGCCACTGAGCCATGCCTGCTGGCTGGACTCCCTGTTTCTTTCATACAACAAATTGCAAGAAGCTCTAGCCAACACAGACACCACAGCCCCTCTAGCTAAGAAACATTTGACCTGGAGATTAATATGCCAAGTAAAATGAGCCAGTCAGAGAAAGACAAATATAACATGATCTCACTCATATGTGGAATCTAATGAACACAATAAACTGAGGAACAAAATGGAACAGGAAGCATGTACACTTGGAACAAACTGGCAGGTGCCGGAGGGGGTGAGGGAGAAGTGACTAGATAAAGAAGGTGAAGGGATTAAAAGTTCCAACCCACACAGACACATTATTCAAACATTTAAAAAATGATGATATTATATAATGTATTGTGTGAAACCACCTATGGAGATGATATCCAGAAAAATACATAATACATCCTGAATTTAGTTTGATTTATACAATTTTATTTGATATTCATGATTTCTAAAACAAATCGCTTTTATTTAACAAGAAAACTTTTTTAAATTTACAGCATCTATTTTCATCTCACTTTTCTTGATAATTGTTTTCTTTTACATTTTGGCTTTTTCCTTGTATCTGTCCTCATTTCGACCAAATCATGACACTGTGACACTGCTGAAGGCTTGCCGGGGTATTTGGGGTCTGAGGTCTTGCTTGGTGTGGTGCTGTAGTTGTTCTTATGTGGTACACTGGTCCCTTTGTGCTATAAAGGAAAACTCCATTAGAGTCTTTACCTGGAGATGGAGTTAGACTGGAAAGAAATAATGCCCTCTAGGAACCTATAAGTTCAATGCAATCCCATTCAAATTACCAAAGGAACTTAAAAAGCTGATTCTAAAATCCATGCAGACTTATAAAGGAAAAACCTATAGGCTTCTACAGAAATTACACATTTCATCAAATAAGACATTTAAGGCTATGGAAACTAAATGTTGGCTCAGGAAAGGAATAGACAAGAAAAAAACCACACAGAACTAACTGCACAGAGGTTCTAGAAACACACTCGTGCATATTAAACATCCCAGATTTGAGGGCCAATGATGGGGACACAAATGGCTTTCAGCAAATGGCACAGGGGTAATAGGCCATCTGTAGAAAAATATAAAGTTAAGACTACTTACCACCATACCAAAAAACAGACTGACAAACAAAAAAGGTGGACTAAAGCTCACATGTAAAATGTAAAATCATCTAATTTGTAACAGATAAGATAATACCTTTACAACTTTGGGGTAGATAGGAGTTCTTTTATATATATATATATATATATATATATATTGATTTCAGAGAGGAAAGGAGAGGGAAAGAGAGAAGGAAACATCAATGATGGGAGAGAATCATTGATTGGCTGCCTCCTGCATGACCCCTACTGGGGATTGAGTCCACAACCAGGGCATGTGCCCTGACCTGGAATTGGGAATTAAACTCTGATCTCCTGGTTCATGCGTTGATGGTCAACCACTGAGCCACACCGGCCAGGCTAAGAGTTCTTAATTCACAAGAAGCACAAACAGAAAAAAAACCACACCATAAAGTTCAATTATATTTTAATTAAGAATTGATGTTAATAAAACATTGAAATGAAGATAAGGAAAGACAGAGTGGGAAAAGATCCTTGCAGCACACATAACAGAAGGGGCCAGTATATAGAATATGTAACATATACCAAAAAGAAATAAAAAAAAGAAGAAAGCAACCCACCAGATGGACAAAACATTGAAGAGGACAAAACAGTATTTTAAATTCAAATGGCTAACAAATGTATGGAAGATTTTCAACCTAATTAGGAATAAGAGAACTGCAAATCAGATAAAACACCATATCACGTTTATGCCGTAGAGAAGCACTTCTCTTCCACTTGTAGGAGAAAATTAACAGAAGCTTTGACTGTGACAGTGTGCGTGTACACATGCATATGCACACGTTCAAACAGGCAGCAACTCAGATGTTCACAAAAGAAAAACGAAAACAATAAATTGTGGGATATCCAGAAAAAGGCCCAAATCTTCCATTAGTGTCAATGGATGAATGACAGCTGCAAAAAAAACTATGAACAGATCTCAGGAACATATTATTGGGTGAAAAAACACACACACAGATGGCAGCAGAGAACACATCATATGATTCCATTTATATAAAGTTCAGTAATACCCAACACTAAATGCTACATTTTAGGGATACTTTTATATGCAGTAAAACTAGTAAGAAAATCTTGGAATAGGAGGATGAATTGAGATTAGAGAGAGGATGATGGGACACCTCCAAGTTAATGGGTTTTTTGCTTGATTTTTTTTTTAATCTGGATGGCGAAAAGAGCCTATTCAATTTACAACTTACTCTGCCTTCTATATCACTACCCATGCTTGTTTGCATCACCACAGACAAGTCATTGAACCCGGTCTCCCCAGTGACTAATTTGATGCTGCCCCTTGCATTTCCCAGTGCATCACCCGTATTTCTCCAGGTAACTCTACCTGACACACAGGTGTTCTCAGTGCCTGTTCATGGATAAGGAGTTCTGCTCCCAGTGCCCACCCCCTCTCACAGTTCAGGGGATAGCTTCAACCTAGAATATGGGGTCTTGAGTGGGATGTAGGATGATCCATTCCTGTTTTGCTATTTGTTGGGTTGTGCATTGTTTATCTCAGGGATAAATAAATAAAGCCCCTCCCTCCTCCCCTTACCCCAGGCTTGCTTTCAGGTGCTCTGTGGGCAGGCGCTGGCAGGCTCCTTAGAGCATGGAAAAATCCAGCACAGTTAGGCAAGGCCATGGCTCAGTGGGTAATGATAATGTGGGCAGAAATGTGATGAGCAAATGTGTGTCTAAAGCAGAATAAAACAACTAGTGAGAGGAATTGTAAATGTGGGAATTAGACTTCAAGGTGAGTGACAGGTATGGAGAATTTGCAAGGTGGAGGTTGGAGAGTTAGGAAAGATTTCATGGGAGGTGTTTCTAAAGTAGGGATTCATGTGCTAAGTAGAAGAAACTGGTCTTTTAAATGGGCAGAATAAGCTACGATGAATCGAAGAATAACAATTTAACTCCCTGACAGAGCTCTGGAAATAGTATGAACCATCTCAAAAGGCTGGGTAACTTAATAATGGTATGAGAGTGTCTACATGACTCATGGCGTAAGGTAATGTTCCAGAAGGGATGGGACTTAGACCAAATCCTGATGCCCTGCACTGTCTTTCTCTTTTCTCTTATTTTGCTTCAAGTATTCAAGAGCACATCTATTCGTGAGTCCTTCCCTTCCAGCCCCTCCATCATTCCTGGGGCTACTGATGACATGATGTGTAAATGCTAGTTCTAAAAATGGAAAGTGTTGTGTGTGTTTTTGGCTAATCCTCACCCAAGGATATTTTTCCATTGATTTTCAGAGAGAGTGGAAGGGAGGGGGAGAGACAGAAAGAGAGAATCATTGATTGTGAGAGAGGCACATGGATTGGTGGCCTCCCTCATGTACCCTGACAGGGATTGAGCCTGTAACCGAGGTACATGCCCTTGACCAGAATCAAACCAGGAACCCTTTAGTCCATGGGCCAATGCACTACCCACTGAACCAAACTGGCTAGGGCCAGAAAGTGTTTTTAAAAGGTACTTTTGAAATGGTTTTACTTATACCAGTTCTGCAAATTATGCAATTAGTAACATTTGATTAAAATATTTGAATTTAAAATTATAACTAGTTAAGAAAAATAATTAACTTCCTAGCAATTCAGAAGTGTTGTTTATCTGCCAGTGCTGCCCACAGAATCACTTACTATAAGAATGTTCTTAAGATAGTCTCCTAACATTTTAATGAGAGTTCACAAATCATACATTTGCAATTTGCTGTGTGTGGGGGGGTGGGGGCGGATAAAGATACGGGGTAGAACTTGACATTCCTGGTTTACATTCTTGCTTTGTTTTTACATCTTTTCCACTTTCAGTCCAGTGAGATAGGCCAACCCCTTTAAAGCAATTCCCATTACACAGGGTGTATTTTAAAGGGCCGTCCCATAAAACAATGTGTGACAGGATTAGAACACCTGCCTTTAAAAGTACTTCCTCCCTGTCATGTAATCCTTGATTTAGCATTGGCGCACGGGATTTTCCTGACTGTCTGAGCACCTTATGAGGCCCCAGGACAGGTGCAAAACAGATCTTCCCAGAGCTGGGAGCTGCTCTTCAATAGAGCACAATGCAGTGTCACGGACTGAGGCCATTCTCCGTGAGAAAATCACTGGGGAGGAGAAAGGATGAGCCAATGTAGCCAAATTTTCAGGGCTGAGTACATATTTCCCTCATTTATACCACAGCAAATAAATATCTGTCTCGCCGAGAAAGTGACTGTATATACAGGTGTCTACTTGGCGATCCTTTATTTTATTTGTGTACATGAAACACAGATGTGCCTCTGGGCCCACTGGCCATGGTCAGTGTGAAAACATAGATCCCATGTCTCCGTGGAAAAGAAGAAGGGGAAGAAGGACTCCATGGACTGGATGGTTTTCAATCACTGGCTCATAATGGACTCCTGAAAGAGCCAGGTGCCGAGGCTCAGATCACATGGGCCTGGCTGATCTTTCTGAAACCAGCCCCTGTGTGAAAGCCCGGAATTATAGCAGAATCAAATGTTTAATAGTGTCCTTCAAAGTGACCTGGTTCCTAGGATTGGTGAGCTGAAATTGGAGTCCACGGCATGGACTTTGAAGCCAGATTTACCTGGCTCCATTCCTCCACCCGACTTGCTAGCTGCACATTATAGGAAAGCTGTGGAACTTCTCTGAGCCTCAGTTTCTTCATGTTTGGAATGAAGGTTACACTACCCAACCAGTTCACCATGAGAATTAAATGAGGTGAGATCTAAAAGCACTTAGCAAGAGCTTGTCACATAGGAATTACTTAATAACTAGCAGGGCTAATAGGATTACATCCTCACTGACAATCTGACATTGTAGGAATTGACCAAGTTTGTTACATGACGCTTATCCAATCCCATCCAGAATTTTAGGGAGTCTCTTTGTATTAGGTGGAGAGGGTCTGATTCTAGCTTACGTAGGCTGGTGATGGAGGGGTAAATAATGCCATCTGTGTGTCTGAGGGCAAGTTCATGCTAAACTGCCTCCATCTACTGCCCATAACTTCATGAAACTTAACAGCTGGATGGCCTTTTGAGGTTATCTAGACAAAATGCTCTCAAACTGAAGTAGTTGTGACCACAGAGGGCACCCAGTGTCCTTTGGTGGGATATATGGGCATGGAGAGTTTTAAGATGCCTAATAGCAAATCGCTGATTTCAGTGTGACCTCCTACCTAAACACTGATACACCTGAGGACATGCCTGCTGGTAAAGTAGCACGCTGGGTCTCCAGCTCTACGTTTCCATTCCCTTCCACAGCTTCCTTCTCCCACTTTATTTGCTCATGCATTTATTTATCCGTTTATTCATTCATTCAATATTCACGGAGGGGTACCGTCTGTGTTCCAGGCACTGTTCTAAATGATCAGGATACAACAGTGGAACAAATGGACAAAAATCTCTGTGTACATGAGAGGACAGAAAACAAGCAAGATAAAAACAGTAGCGTTTTCCATGTGATACATGCTAAGGAGAAAAACAAAGAAAGTAAGAAAGGGGGACTGGAAGACTTGGCATGTGGGCCATTGGAATTTCAAATAGAACATTCTGAAAATGTTTGGGAAGGGAACATTTTGGTAAAGAACTTAAGGAAGTCAGGGACCCCACCTGAAGACTTCTGGGGAAAGAACCTCCCTGGAGAAAGAACAGAACCATTGTGTACTTAGGGACCAGCAGGGGCCTGACAGGAGCTCATCGGAATGCGGTGAAGAGTTTGTGTGGAAGCAACATCTGCGCTCACTGGGGCATCTTTTGTGTTGGGATCTAATGCAACGGGACCAACTGGGAGGCGCTGTGCCTTTCACCAACACTGCCACTGCCAGATGGACCTCAGTCGAAAGACTATCCAACAAGTCTTCTCATCTTCGAGTCTGTGCTTGTTGGGGCTGAGATCAGTTGGAGACCATCTGGCCCTTTGTAGCTGCTTGTTCTCAAGGGTGTGAAATTCCTGGGAATGAGGAGAAATGAGCCTGGGCCTATGGGAGCCCCTTTGGCAATGGGAAGCTTCCTGCCACTGGGGCATTGGCTCGGAATAGAAAGAACTGTCTCGTGAGGATGAGGTGGATCTGCAGTCCTGAGTGAGCAGAGGATTGTGACGCATGCTACACAAAGAAGGGACTCTTGGGACCCCACCCCCTTGCTCAGAAAGGAAGGTGTAAAATTGATGGACTACTTGATGAAAAGAGACTTCTTCAAGTTTTGTTTTGCTTTAGAGTGAACATTGGTTAGGAGAGCAGATACCTACCATGGCTGTTGCAGGCAAGATTCTGGAATAGATTACTCATTCTGCTTCCTTTTAAAAGGAATTGATTATAAGAAGCTAGCACGAGTTCACTGAGAAATAGGAATTTCACACTAAACATTATTTATTTTTTTGAAAGGACTACTGGATTAAACTATATAGTGGGCATTATGTCCTAGGGAAATTTTTGGCCAGACATCAGAGAAGACCCCTCTCTTCTTGCCAGAACCTAAATTAATAAATAGGCTCCTTTTATAAGGGGGTGAGCAGTTAAAACAAAACCCCACCACAATTTTAATAAGAAATAGACAACATTCAAAGCCTTTGAGTAAAATCTAAAGGTAGCATTAATAAATACTCAGCCTTCTGCTAGATAATTTTCTTATTTGAATAATCTCAAAGGTCTGAAAAGAATTGGGGGCTTTATCTTTACTCCCCATATCTGTAGTCTTTTTCATCTTGAGTGGCAGGGTAAAATAATAATAATAATAATAATAATAATAATAATAATAATTCATTTAAGGCAGTGGTTCTCAAAGTGTTGCCTCTAGACAAACAGCATCAACATCACCTAGAAACCTGTTAAATGCACATTCTCAGGCCCCACCCCAGGCCTGCTGCATCAGAAACTCTGGGGCTGAGGACTTCAATCTGCAAATTAAAAAGCCCCCATGATTAGAGAACCAGGACTCTGTGGTAAAAAGCATGTACACCATGTGACACTTACATAAGTTAGCCTATGCAGTGGCATGGCCTGGTCCTGCTGTATTCTGCTCTCTTATTCTGTTCAACAATCCCATTTTTCCCATGAAAAAGCCATTCTCACCTGAAAGATAACCAAGAGGCCCCTGTGGCTTGCTAGACTACAGTTAGATATTTGACAGGGCGTTTTATGACCTATTTTGGAAAAGAAGGGAACATGTAGAGGGAATCCTATATAATAAAAGCCGAATATGCTAAGTGTCCAGTTGTCTGGTCATCTGTTCAACCAATCAAAGCGTAATATGCTAATGATATGCTAAGGCCGCTATGATGTGCACTGACCACCGGAAGGGCAGATAGTCAACTGGTCAACCAGTCTCTATGACGTGCACTGACCAGCAGGGGGCAGATGCTCCAACCCATAGGTTAGCTTGCTGTTGGGGTCCGGCCAATCGGGACTGAGCAAGATGGGCCGGACACACCCTGGAGCCCTCCCATGGTCCCTTTCTGGCTGGCCAACCTCCTGTGTCCCTCCCCGGCCCCAATCATGCACCACTGGGGTCCCTCGGCCTGGCCTGCGCCCTCTCTCAATCTGGGACCCCTTGAGGGGTGTTGGAGAGCTGGTTTCAGCCCCATGGCAGAATGACCGGTTGCTATGACAAGCACTGACCACCAGGTTGCAGACACTCAACACAGGAGCTGCCCCTTGGTGGTCAGTGCTCTCCCACAGGGGGAGTGCCACTCAGCCAGAAGCTGGGCTCATAGCTGGAGAGTGCAGTGGTGATGGAGGGAGCCTCTCCCGCATCCATGGCTTTGCTAAGGATGTCCAAAAGGATGTCCGACTGATGTCCCCAGAGCAGGCCTAAGCCATCAGTCGGACATCCCACGAGGGCTCCCAGATTGCAAGAGGGTGAGGGATCCCCCCCACCAAGTGCATGAATTTCGTGCACCGGGCCTCTAGTCTTATGATAATTGTTTAGATCAGTAACCAGTTGAAAGGCTGTACCTCAAATATTATCTAGATGGAGGAGCACCAACCCATATAGAAGACTCCAGCAGTCTACCCCATGGCTCTGGAGGCTACCCTTTTGATTTACACGTGTTATTAATAATTAAATGAACATTCTGATGGTGTGTCTCTCATATTTCCTAATGATGTAATAGGTTGTTGATGACAGTGTCTAACAAAATTTGGGTTCAAAAAAGTGATCAACTGCTTCAAACAGTTGGCAGGGATATATATTACATTTGGGACTCAAATGTCAATGACATTAAGTAAAAATGGTTAAGAAGTGGCCCAGAAACCATATTTGTGAAGAACTTTTGATGGTGCTTGTTACCATAAGATCTTCAGAATTCATGAGACCTGGCAGGCACATGTTTGACTTCAGTATTCAGTGAACTTCAGAGAATTAGGTCTCAAGTGAAGAAGGCCATAGGTCTGCTCCTCACTGCCTTGGTCCAATTACACACTTGCAGACTGACACTCGGTCCTGGGCTCCATATTTTAATTGGCATAGACATCAATGGGAAGCCAACCAGGAAATGGAAGATACTCAGAGCCATGAATTAGGATGCATTGAGAAAGGCTGTGGGGTATTTAACCAGGAGAAGAGTAGACTCAGGGACCTTGCCAGTCATCTTGCAGTATCTGAAACATTCTACCGTGGAAATGGGACCAGATTAGTTTGCTATGGCCACCAGGGATAGAGCCTGAACAAGGAAGGGAAAACTACAAAGACATAGGTTTCTACTCAACATATGAAGGGTTTTTTTCCAAGAATCATAAATGTCTCCCTGGGTCCTAGTAAATTCTCTGTTGCTGGTGTGTTAAAATCTGAAAGACCTCTTAGGGAATAAGGTTGAGGGGATTCAAGCTGGGCATAAATAAACTCTCCTTAAAGTCTATTTAATTTTATGCTTATAAATACAGCAATAAGTGTTTTGGTAGCATGATGAGTGTATCATAAAAAGAATTAAATCTTGCAACACATTGTGCTAGGCACTATTCTAAGCACTTTGAATATATTCACTCATTTAATAACCATGGTAATCTCAAAAGAAAGGTACTGTTATTATCCCCATTTTACACATGAGACATCAAGGCACAGAGGAAATGAGTAATTTACCCAGGACCCCACAGCTGGCCTTCAGCAGAGCTAGAATTCAACTCAGGCAATCTGGCTCCCAGGTCACACTCTGCCATCCTCTCTCCATCATAGGGATGAGCTCTGACTTGCTCATGGGGTACGCTGGTCACAAGTAATGTCACAGGAAGACATGTATACATACATGTGCACACATACTTTCATATGCGTATAAAATATATGTATATGTAGGCATGAGATCCTTTATTGGGTATGATCCCAAATCCGTGTGATCACAAATACCCTAAACTAGAAAATACTGGTAAAAATCACTATTAAGTCTAGAAGTTATGCTAAACAGAGAGCAAGCATTCAGTGGTTTTTTTCCTTGAGAAAAACTTGAAGGTTTTGCATTTACTGTTTCCTCTCCTGGAATATTTTTCCTTGTGGTCTTTCCAAGACAGGCTCCTCCTCATGAAGGTCTCTCCTAGCCTCCTAATTTAAAATAGCCCTTCTCTATGATATTATTCTGATCTATTGTTTAATAGTTCTTTAAAAAATTTTTAATTTATTTTTTTACTGTGGACATTATTACAGATGTCTTCTATTTTCCTCCCACTTCCCCCTCCACCCAGCCCCACCCCACCCCACCCGAGGCATTCACCACACTATTGTCTGTGTCCTTGGGCTATGCCTATATACATGTAAGTTCTTTAGTTAATCTCTTCCCATCCCACCCATGTCCCTCCCCTCTGAGATCTTTCTGTCTGTTCCATGCACCTATGCCTCTGGATCCATTTGGTTTGTCAGTTTATTTTGTCCATTAGACTCTACATATAACTGAGATGATGTGATAGTTGTCTTTCTATGACTTGCTTATTTCACTTAGCATAATGGCCTCCAGATCCATCCATGCTGTTGCAAAGGGTGAGGGGTCTTCTTTTTTAAAGCTGCATAGTGTTCCATTGTGTAAATGTACCACAGCTTTTTTATCCATTCATCTACTGATGGGCACTTGGGCTGCTTCCAGATCTTAGCTATTATAAATAAGGCTGCTATGAACATAGGAGTGCATATATTTTTTTCTGATTGATATTTCTGATTGATATTTCATTGTTCATTGTTATGCCTATTTCCACCAGGCATAATCTTATTTATTTTTTATTTTCTGTCTTATCCATCTAGAATGTATCTGAATGCACAAAACCTTCACAATATTTGAATTAGTAACTGATTCAAATGCTTTAACCAATACATGGGACTCTAAAATAAATATGTAGTTGAGTATATGTGTCAATGAATGAATAAATAAATGAGCAAGGTCTGAAACTTCCACATGATTAAAGATACTGCCTTTATACTACTCCACATTCATTAGGAGCATTAAAAAATAAATTAAACAAAAACAGAAAATAACATGTTAGTGAGACATGAAGAATTTGGAACATGTGTGCACTGTTGGTGGGCATGTAAAATGGGCAGATGCTATGGCAAACAGTAAGATGGATTCTCAAACATTAGATAGAATTACCATATGATCCAGCAATTCCACTTCTGGGTTTATACCCAAAATTACTGAAAGTAGGATCTCAAAAAAATATTTATGCACATGTGTTTGTAGCAGCATTATTCACAATAGCCAAGAGATGGAAGTGTTCACTAATGGATGAACGAATAAACAAAATGTGCCATATACATACAATGGCATATGTTTAGCCATTCAAAGGAAGGAAATTCTGACACATGCTGCAATGTGGATGAACCTTGAGACCACTATGCTGAGTGAAATAAGCCAGTTACAAAAAAGACAACAACTACTGAATGATTCTACTTATGGAAGCTAGAGTAGTCAGATTCATAGAGACAGAAAGTAGAATGATGCTTTCCAGGGGCTGGGTAAAGGAAGAATGGGGAGTTGTTGTTTAATGGTTAAAAATTTTCAGTTTTAAGTTGAAAACGGTTCTGAAGATGGATAGTGGTGATGTTTGCAATAATTTGAATATACTTAATGCCACTGACCTATGCACCTACATTGGTTAAGGTGGTAAATTTTATGTATTTATTTGTATGTATATTTTATCACAAAATAATAATAATAATAATAATAATAATTAGGAATCTCCTTCATGAGCTTGTGAAAGCTTTGTATTTTTAATTTGGGTGAAGTTACCACTTTATTTTTTAACCAAGTTCTCTATGCAAATGTCTTGGAAACACTCATATGTTAGAATGTTAGTACCTAACACTCGCCTCCTTTAAAATTCTGCATCAGGCTTTCCTTGGCCTCACCAATATAAGTTCTTGGAAACTTTCTTGCCTACAAGAGTGAAGATGAACACTCCAGACAAAATATGTTTCCATCACCTCTTCTTGCTTGGAAGACACATTTTTTTCCAGAATGAATTAAGACCAATTATAGTATTTTATGTCTCTTCTTTTGAATATTTTTTCAGCCTGCTAATTGAATTAAATTTTGAGGTGACATGATTTCTGCTACCTACGCATATGGTCATTTTTAATTTGGCTGAAGTTGTCTGAGTAATTCAAGCAACACCTCACAAGGGGCTTGATTTCTTCTTGGTTTGTTCAGGGAGAATGAATGCCCTTTGAGTTATGGGAGCTACAACAGTTGGCATAAATGCAGGCCTTGTGTGGCTCACACATCCCAGCCTGTGAGTCATCACACTGCCAATGACATGCCCTGGTGCAGTCAGCATGCACCCATAACATCATTATTAGAATAAAAAGCCGAACGCCCTGTGGGCTTTCCCCTCTGCACCTCAGGCGCGTGTGCTTTTGTGCCACCCATGGTGCTGCTTGGCTTCCTATACTTGGGAGTGTGCACCTGTGAAACAGCTTGATGTGTGATTTCCTCCCATCCCAGCTTTCCAGGTTTTTCTTTGCTTCACCTTCTTTCCATTGGTTCATCCCTGCCTTTGGTGAGCTGCTTTCCCTGACCTCGTCTCCACATGTCCTATGCAGATATCATGTGTGTGTTTTCTGCTGTCACTTCTCTTTAGTTATTTGTCATGGATGGGTCCCCAAGGTTGCATAGCAGGGACATCTGGCACACAGCTGCTGGGCCAAGGATCCATCTCATTGGCCCTCTCCTCAGGCCCCTCAGCTCCCATCTTTACCATTTGTATCACTCTCCCCCTTCTACCTAGGACACTGCTGTTGCCGGAGTTATTAGAGTACGCGGACGTTTAGAAAGAGGTTGGGCTAGAAGGACAGCTTGACTCTTTCAGCCTGAAGCTTTCGGATTTGACCTTCCTTGTGGATGCTTAAGATGAACCACAGACCTGGCAAACTCACCATGCACCCCATCTGCAGACACGTGGGGGCACACTCCCCAGTGTTGATGAACAGGTTACTGAGAACCCTGCAAATAGCAAATTAACTGGCAAATGGTACTTCCTCACGCAAAAATGCTTCAGAGGGCCTATTGCATCCTCTCACAATTCTGTACATTCCCAGAAGTCTGAGGCAGGAGCACAGTAGCTGCCACTGTTCTCATCCTTGGCTCCCATCTCCATTCAGGGATTTCAAAGCTTCACAGACCCGCACTTCCTTTTGCATGTATTTTCAGAAACAATTGGCAAACATTTCCTTCCGAATCTTACTTCTGCTGGCTAGAGATATGGTACCATGTTAGTTAGGTTGTTTATTTCTTAGTTGGTTGTTCATTCCTAGGAATTGTCCACCTCAGATTGTCTGTTTCATTGTCAGGCAGAACAAGCAGAATGGAGAAGACATCATCAGCCTACGACTCCCCCTCTTTTCCTTATCAAAAGAGAAACTTGTTCTAGCACAATTCAGTGGCCACAACTGTCCCACTGGTTGTCCAGCTTTGGACACGGTCACCGAGGCCATCGCCTGGATTCTGCAGAGCATATGCATATTTCCTCAAACTTGCACTCTTTCACCTTTTATTGATTAAACTTGGGAAGAGTCATAATTACTGGAACATAAATGTGTTCAACTATGGAAATCCTGTTCTTAGAAGAATCTGGCATAGCCTCCTGTAGTCAATCAAGGGCTTCAAAGAAAGCAACCGAGGGCATCTAAAGTGACAACAGTTGCCTGACAAATTGCCATTTCAAATCCCTTTGAACTAGAAGAGTGAACTTAATAGCTTTCAGCCACTGATTGTTATTCTTTAAACAGGGCTTTTCTTCTCGTCTTTTGGGTCATCTGCTGGGCCCTGCTTCTTCGGTCCTGAAGATTGTTCTTGCCTCTAGTGTAGGTTAAAATGGAGACCTTTCATGCTGCTTAGTGGCTGCCATTTCAATTTTGTCTTTGATTGGCCAAGTCAATCATGTGCTGGAAGCATGCCAAGAAAGTGAGCACTATCAGTGGGGACTGCTGGCTGCAGCCACATTGGAACAAAATGCACTTCTGTTTAAGAGGTAATTTTATCCCTGGCCAGGTAGCTCAGTTGGTTAGAGTGTTGTCTCGAAGTGCCAAGATTGTGGGTTCGATCTCCCGTCAGGTCATATACAAGAATCAATCATGAATGCATAAATAAGTGGAATAACAAATCGATAACAAATCGATGTTTCTCTCTCTCTCTCCCCTCCTCCCTCTCTCTAAAATCAATAAATACTAATAATAAAAGGGAAAATTTTAAATTACCATTAGGTACAGAGACCTGGCTTATGAGAATAGGATCTCATCATGTGGTGGAGGAATCAGGGGAATGGAGCCCTTTCTGTGCCAGATGCCTCAGATATCAGGGTGAGTTTTATTTAATCCCTGAAACAATGCTCCAAACAAGCATGTCAAACTCAAAAGCTAACACAGGCCAAATAAACAAGGCATGTGGCCCATGGGCCGCAAGTTTGAAATGCTGGCTCTAAAACAACACTATCCACTATGGCAGCCACTGGTCACCTGTGCCTATTTAAGTGTAAATTAAGTAAAATTTGAAATTTAGTTCCTCAGTCTTGACAGATAGATTTCAAGTGTTCAATGGCCACAGGTGGTTATGGTAGTGGGGTAGCACAGATATGGGACATTTCTATCATTCCAGAAGCTTCTATTGGACAGTGCTGCTCTAAAGTAGGTATTATTTTTTTATCATTGTTCAGATGCAGAAGGGGAGATGCAGGTAAACTCAATCACTTGGCCAAGGTCACAGTGCTCCTGCATGTCACCTTGGGACTCTGAGTCAAGACTCCTGGAGTCACCAGTGCTTGTGTTGGCTTCCTTCCACAGTCCCTCCTACCCTTGGGGCTCTCACACCATGAACTTTCCATTTAAGATGTATAGGACCCTCCTGTCTACACCACCACCCTCCTCCTTTACTGCCATGCATCAGTCAGTGCTCAGGCCAATGCTACTTTCTCAGAGTCAGGACTCACCATTTCACCCTTTCTCATCCTTCTCAGTGTGAACGTATCCATTTCTTATAATAAGTCTGGGCAGTCTCATTAGCTCTTTGGCTAAACTTCTGCAAGAAACTTTTGTAATTGACTTATGTGAATATATAAATACATATATGAACACTTAAATATATGCAGTTTTATACTTCTATGCTATATGTGGACAAGCTAACTGGGCCTTTATAGAAATCCTCCAGTTATATTTAATTAAAATCTTTGATGCAGTATTAAGATCACCACCACCACCACCCTTGTCAGCAAAAGCAGTTCACAACTAAGCCCCTGCATTGCATAAAGGCCAATATTTACACTTCAATAATCATAACCTTTTTTTCTCAGCTAACGGCCCCTGTAGCAGATGCTGTCAACACCCAACCATTTCCTTTCAGCTTGACCATTTTAGGGCAGAATTTAAAGCCAATAGCTACATCTCTTTGCTTGGGTTTTTCTCTGAGAGCAGGGCAGGTTCAAAGTGCTCTGTGACAGCCCTTACTTAACCAATGACTGATGGGGCTGATGCAATAATACCCCAGTACCCTAGCATCCCAGGCTGGAAAACTGAGATACATGTTTCATGTCATTTTCCAGGGTTTCTTCATAGAATTAAGCTTCAATTACCCACTTGCGTAATAATAATTTGGATGACCACTCTCTTACAGCTCCTTCCCTTCTCACTTCCCTACTCCCCTCCTAGGGCTTCCTGGGATCACCACTATAATTAACTCCTTAAACTTAGATTCTCTGCTCATAAGTAGCTTGCAATACAGTGGAAAACTACTCCACAGATATCATCCATATAAAAGAGAATGAGTCACATGAGGAAGGCAATGATGAGGGAGGAAACATATGTACTGGGAGTCTACCTTTGGGTTTCCAAGATAGTGTTTCACATAATCCTACCCACAACCACTAAAATATCAGGGTCATGCAATTCATGGAGAAATGGAGTCTCAGGATTATGGTACATCCTGGGGCCAGGTTATGAATGAGTTCTGTGAAACTATCCCAGGCCTGTGTTGCCTTCTCTATGTGTTATTATTAAATACCAAATATGCAACATGAGTAATAGGTGATAAGACAAGGAGGGGATGTTTGGGGTGGGAATGACCAGATGGTGTCTCTGGAAGTATTGACATGGAGGAATACTTTGGTGAGGAATGTGGACAGGCCACTCTGGGAAGCAAGACCAGACTCAGAGGCCACGATGCATATTCTGGCTTCACATGTTTCCATGCATTTCTGAGTATGTTTTGCCTTTGGCTTCTCAGATCTTCAGAATTTTAAAAGAACACATGTCAAAATACTTATCTTTTCTGCTGTTGCTGTAGGGATCTGAATCAATTCACATCGAAAGGAGATGCATCCTTATGAATTCATGGTCCAGTTTTGAATAAAACATAAAAGAGAATATTTGTTATTTCTATGGTAGAATCATATAAAGAAAACAAAGCTAATTGGTGTCATTCCTTTGTTGCCAGCCAGGCATCTTTAAAATGTCGATGTGGAGACAAAACCACAGCCTTCACCAGCCGTGCGGGGAAGCAGTTCCCAGTAGCCAGTGTTCTGTGGCCAGTGACACTGAGCAGTTTTCTGGCATCAGATACCCATGAGGGCAGGTAGCAACACTAACATTGGTTAACAACTATGTGATCACCAAGAATAAAAAATCAATTCTGTTAACATTGCAGCCCCAATGACTGTCTAAGATGAGGAACCCATTTTAACCAGTAGTTCACAGATTCCTTCCCTGACTGTGCTTACATGAGGTATACGTGTCAAACATGTCTGACTCTACATTCGAGTTCTTGGTAACATAGTTTAAGAATTCTCTGGTGCTATGGCTTCCTTCCAGGGGAGGAATAGAAGGTTTGGTTCCCTCCCTAAACCTTGGCAGCACAAGGAAGTTTTGGCCCTCCTTGATTTCCTGTGTAGGTTCTTCCTCCTGGTTGTTCCTTAGCACCGAGACCGCTCCTGCCATGCCTGGTTTCCCTCGGACTGTCCTTCATCACCACCCACCCCAGTAGCAGATTGTTTTGTACCACAGTGTGAGGAAGATGAGGCAGCACTGATTGCCTCTAACCCTTTTGCCAAATTCTTTAGAGTACTCAAGATCAGCACATTCAGATGGTAAGTATCTTCAACAGATTTAGAGTAACTTCAGAATGTGATTATAATGTCAAAGAGATGGCAGAGATGGCAAGCCCATCTTTAAGTCTCAAAATGAAGGGTATTTTAAGAAGGAGTTGTCTCAAGTTAGGCTCCCAGGAAGGAGAAACTGAGGTGGAGATTTTTGTTTGAGTGATTGATTATTTCCCCAGGAGATACATGCAAAGGAATAAGGAGAGGATGGAGAAGAGGAAACAAAGCAAGGGTGAAATTCCTCCTGAGCCTAACCAGGTGGGGAGCTGCTCAGGGCATAAGCTGCACAAAGAGTCTGCCCTGCCTGAAGGCAGGGAGTTGGGCTCTCCTGTACCACACCAGTCCATTGTTGGCTCCAGGTGGCTCCAGGGTTGTGAGGCATAACTCAGAAGCCTTCCAGGATCTGGCCCAAGGGAAGACCTGTGAAGAAGTTGCATTGAGAGGCTTCAAAACAGCACCTTCTGCAGCCAGCAAAATGCATCCCTGGGGGCCTGGGCCACACCAGCAGCATCTGCTCCAGGGTTCTGTAGAGACTTCCCACATCTCACTGGGCTCTGCAGCCCTCAGACTTGGTGGGGGTGATGGAGAATGGGGATGTGGGAGATGGGAGATAGGATGGGGGTGAGTTTCTCTTTATCCCTTATCATTAAAGTTTCTCTTTGAAAGTCTACTCTCTGCCTCAGGAAACCTGACCTCTCACCCAGGAAATAATCTCTTACATTCTCCTCAAAATCTGAGTTGTTGGGTGTTTTTTCTTTTTGGTTTTTATTTTTTGCAAGTGAGTAAAGTTAGACTCACTTCCTCCATTTGAGTTCCCACCAAAGAGAATTGCAGGACTGCTGGGCCTCCTTTTATCAGCATTAAGGACAGGACAACTCTCAAGAACAAATGTTACTAATTTATAGGAACAAAAGAACCTTAATGTATATTGAATAATACTAGGAGTGTAGTGAGCAAGACATCCACACCTCTCTTGCAGTTATAATGCGATTGCCATGGTTGATTTCTTTCTTGCTCTTCCAGGAGGCTTGCAGCATCCCCCAAGAGCTGTACTACCTATTGTCTGATTTCTGTTTCCTCTGGAAAGTCTCTGTCCTTCCTAAAACTAGTAGTAATTATGCAGCTCTCCTCCCACTAGATTAGCAATAATAATGACAATCTTTGACATGTATATGGTCAAAGGTCATTATAAGTTTCTGTTCTTGTTAAGATGGCTCAGTAAAATTGATATTTTGAGATTGTTAATTCAACAAATAAATATTAACAATCTCTTAAGTGTGTCTCTGGATGAGAAAGGGAGAGGGGAGAGGAGGAAGGATGGGATATGTCACAGAGCAAAGGTTGAGGTTGAAGTATGGTATGCAAGGTTCCAGAGTACTTTGAAGGACAATCTGAAGATTTTGAGAAGTGTGGCTGTTAATCATGAATTTGATACCCTTAAGTGGTAAAATAGTAGACATAAACAATTGGAATTCCTTTTTATCACTGTGCAGTGACTGGGCTAAGGTTCTTTGAGATTATCTAATGTAGAGAGATGACCACATGGGTCATAGATTTTTTTCATGTATATATACACATGCATACCTATGTGTGTGATATATCTCTGTATATTGTCTGATTTAATCTTCAACTAACCCTATGATTTAGATGTTCCATTTTTCAGAAAACTGGGATGTCTTAATATTAAAAAACTATACACTTTATATAAAAATTCCATGCTTTTTAAAAAATCACATTCTTCCCAAATCTCTTGATTTACTGAGAAGCTTCACTCTCCCTCAAGAATTTTGGTCCAAATTGAGACTACATTAGATAGAACCCCCCAACAGCAAGGGATAGAAATCTCAATCTAACCTGGCTTAAGCGAAGAGATGACTGTACAGATGCATGAAAATGTAGTGACCATGATAGGCCATCAGCAGGATCCAAGTGCTCAATGATGCCATTATACTGTGTCTGTCTATCAATTGGCCTTGACTTCGTTCATGTTGATTTTATCCTTAGGCAGGTTCTTGGCAAAGGGGTTTTGGAACAGATGAGGGAATGGGAATGTTCAGGCACCTGATTTATTAGTCTTGGTAGCTACCACCCAAGAGAAATCAAACATACATACTGTAACCCAAAGTATTCTAGCCTGCAAACCTCATTCCCTTTTTATACAAAATCCTAATAATTGTTTTTCATTATCTCACTTTTGCTCAGATGTTTTTTCTTGCACAAATCTCTACATTTCCCCCAAAACATGAGCAAAGTTTGTTTTTTCCCTGTGACTAGTTACTCCATCTACATGCATTTTTCTAATTAAGGTGGGGGGACAGAGTAGCAGAGTAATCAGAGGTGTAGTCAGTGAAGCTTTGTCTTTGATGAAGTGTTAATATACTCAGTAAAATATTGGGTATTTGGCTGTCTTATTACTAAGGGTTGTGGGAAGGCAAAACCACAGTCAGGGACTGTCATTCCCAATGCCTGCTTTACCTGTACGCTCTCATCAAAATTTACTAATTTAGTACATTCTTTTCTACCAACTATCTTTGACACCTTTCTTTACCTCAACACAATGGATTTAGTGCTTGACTAATAGTGAGTGTCCACTCAATAAAGTCCACCGTGGCTCTGGACAGCAAGGAGGGGGGACTTTGGACAGATCAGACTGAGAAAGCTCTTAAAGATGAAGAGCAGATGAGAATATATTGAGAAAGAAATACAAGTTATTTGTATATAAGTAATTAAGAAATAACCAAGTAGCCTGCCCAGGAAAAGGAGTATGTTTTCAAAGTGATTTTTGCCTGCAATAGCTCAGCGTAACTTCAAGGTCAGAGGCAGTGGGACTAGGAGAAGTGGGCTATGAACAGTGAAGCAGTGAAAAGCAGCGGTTCTCAACCTGTGGGTCACGAACCCTTTGGCGGTCGAACGACCCTTTCACAGGGGTCGCTTAAGACCAGTGATGGCGAACCTTTTGAGCTCGGCATGCCAGCATTTTGAAAAACCCTAATTTAACTCTTGTGCCGTGTCACATATAGAAATTTTTTGATACTTGCAACCATAGTAAAACAAAGATTTATATTTTTGATATTTATTTTATATATTTAAATGTCATTTAACAAAGAAAAATCAACCAAAAAAATGAGTTCGCATGTCACCTCTGCAACGTGTGTCATAGGTTCGCCATCACTGCTTAAGACCATCCTGCGTATCAAATATTTACATTACAATTCATAATAGTAGCAACATTACAGTTATGAAGTAGCAACGAAAATAATATTATGGTTGGATCACAACATGAGGAACTGTATTTAAAGGGCCAGAAGGTTGAGAACCACTGTCTTAGAGGGACTGAGACAATGGGGTCATACATATGAAAATGCTGAGTAAACTTGTCTGTGGTCATTTGTCTCTCAAATAAACTTCTTGCACTACAATTCTTGTCTCATGGTCTCTTCTGGGTTATGTTCAATCTGAGACATATCTATCTCTAATACTCCATAATGCAGGCACTAAGCAAAGACTGAAAGAGCAAGGAAGTGACAGTGAATCCCACTTGGAGGGAAGTTCCAAGGAAAAGTTCACAGAGGCCGTGACATCAGAGCTGAGGAAAGAATGGTTGTGAAGATAAAAAAATAAAGCAGACACATAAAGCAATAGCTCCATTGGATTTCTCTTTATATATATATAGTGTGTGTGTATATATACGTATCTATATGTACATGTGTATTCATGTGGAGGGTATGTGTGTGCATATCTGATGATATTTAAACTATTAACTCACCTGTTAATGTTTGCATTCTAGCTGATATTAAACCTTCAAACCAAAGATGGAATATCAGATGTTTCATGGAAAATGAAATTGGATTTAGAGTTTTTTTTCCTGGTTCTGTTTTTTGACTCCAGAGAATACAAGGAGAAAAAGGAGTACTTGAATTCATAACCCCCTGATTCCTTTCAAGTACACTGGACACTTGTAATTACAGAATCCCTTATGGTTTAGTGGGTCAAGTGTTCATGGTGTAGAGGCTGACCTCTGACTAGGGCTATGGGGAAACCAAGCCTGGTGAGGCAGGGGAAGGAGCAGAGGAGGACTGGAACAGGGGAGCTGGAAACTGGAAAGCTTGGCACTATGTTGGGTAGAGAAAAAGGGATCTATCTTCTGCTTAGCCAAGTGTGCAGACCTGGGACAGATTATTTTATAGAGACATAACTTCAGTGCCTTTACCTCTAAAAAATCTCCGGTAGAATCTATATCATTCACCACGACTTTGGTAGACAAGTATTCTGCCTGGTCAATTGGAAGGGTGGTGTGGGGCAGAGCAGAGACTGAATGTGGGGATACTTAAGAACTATCCCTGAGTGTGGGAAGGAGGCTTGGGGCATTACCACATGAGAATCAGCCCCTCTGAGAAGACATATTTCAGTCTAACTCTTAGGTGGCTGTTTTTTCCTCTTCCCACATTGGCACTACCTAGATTCTGACTTGTTTGGGCAGCCGTTCCGTATTTAGGGGGTTAGGCTCTTACAGACAGTGAAGTGGGGAGCAGTGGGACACCCTAATATCTTGAGCAGCCTTCCCTCAATCAACATGGAGCCCAATGCTTAAGGCAGGAGGCTCCTAATGTCCCCAGCCGTAGAGTTTACGGAAGTCAAATCTTCACCATGTGCAGTTCCTTCATGGAAAGAGGTGCTGAAGCTCTCACCCTAGGAGATGGCATGAGCTGGGAGATACACAAAGTCCCAGTAAAGACACAGAAATGTGCAAACATAATGATTTAACTTGTAATTTAAATGTTTAAAAATACTAAAAGAAATTAAGATGCACTATGGAACAGAATGTAACTTAGAGAAATTTAAGAAGCAAACTTTAAAGAAATGCTTTGCTGGTAACATACTACTTTGGACTAAGTGCCCCAAGACCCCAGGTAATATGTGTCTAAATTCCTCTGATGTTTGAAAAGGGATGATTTGGCTGAAAATTTTGAAAAATACATTGGAAAAACATAGAGTCAAGAGCTCAGCTTTAAGGTCTCCACCTGATCCTTAGTTCTATGAGGTTATTAATTAATATTTAAGTTCAATTAAATTAAGTGATATGCCTATGATGGACCACACCTTGGGGATTTTGACATAAATACAATCCAGGGTCTGATTCTTGGGGGGCACAGACAAGTGAACACTGTTGGCCACTCAGTCCACGCTGGAGGTCCCAGCTGACAGTTTCAAGTCTCTCTGCCTGAGCATTTCCTTGGGCTGAGGGTTTGAGGGAGCCTGAATATTCCCAAAAGTTCATGTTCCAGGAGCAACCCTCCAAAAATGAGACACCAAAGTTGGTAGACTAAGACACTGGCTTCCTTGCTCTTTTGGGCAACAACTCCCTGAAGTGTGTTCTTCACAATGAGCCCTTGCTTTCTACAAGCAGAACCCGCTCAGTACTTTACTCTTTAGGTTTTCCTCCCTTCCCCTGCTCTCACTGGTGGCTCCGAGGGTTGCCTCCCTAATCAAGTGTTAGAATCCTTGGCTCAGGGTCTGTTTTATCTGGGCCAGTGGTGGGTCACGAATTAAGACAGCATCTATGTCATACACTGTGAGACTCCATAATGGCATTGTCATGCAAAACTGGGAGGCTCATAGAGATAAATAATGAATTTCAGTGCATAGTGGGTGAGTTAGGGGGCTGCAGGGAACAAAGAAAATAAATATCTCAGAGGTGTCATTAGAGCTTAGTGACGCATGGTGAGCTGGAGTTCACCAGAAGCAATGATAAGGGGTACACAAAAGTAGAGGAGAAGATAGGCAAGTATGTGGGGCATGAGGGCCTCAGCTGATCTGGGGAGCAGCGGGATCCTCTTGGAGTCTCCTTTGTCTTATCTGCACAATAGGGGCATGGAGCCAGATGGCCTTATGGGACCTGTTCACCTCCAATATGCAATTCCAGCTTTAACTCTCATCCGGGGAAGTAATTGGAGGTCAGAATTATGGACAATAGTTTCTGCCAAGAGCCCTTCAAATAATTTTGTTTTGCTGTGTGGGGTGGGAGCAAAGGAGAAAGAGGGAGGGCAGGCAGCATTGCCCCTCCAAAGGGTCTGCTTCTAATTTAAGCCACATTGAGTGATGAGTCTTGGTTGACCAGAATACACAGGGAGGGGTATACAGGGTCGGCATGGCTGAGTCTGGAATGGGGAGAGAAGGAACCTGGGGGCAGGAGAGAGTAAGAGAGTAAGTTTCTTCAAATCAGAAACTTAGCTTAAAAAATAAGTGAACTAAATGGCACTATGAGCAGAAGGCACCTAGATGACAGCTTTCTCTGAAGGCTTTGGGGTGCAGGGTGGATGGAGATGACTTCATGCTGCTCTTCTTGGAGTGGTCTTCCCTTTGGAAGGAAATACTGCCATGCTTGCTGGAGACCTCACCACAGTAGGTTTAATAGCCATGAGTCAAGGTGCAGAATTTATACAACATTGAAAAAGAAACTTCTTGGATTTACTCAGGTGCACACCAGATGTTGCATTGGCATTGGCCCTGCAAGGACTGACTCTTGGAAATCAATTGCAGGCCCTGAAATTCCCCACTCCTTTCCCCAGTTAACCCTTAGGAGACCAAAGCTGCTAACCCTGAGACCATCCATAGTCAAGAGGGGCTGGTGGTCATAGTCAGGCAGTCAGCAACATTTATCCCATGCTGCTACACACAGACTGTGCCGAGGCACACAAGATTGTATGTGAGAAGTAGCATGAGTTGTCTCTAGGTAAAGAATAGTTAGTGCAGTGGTATCTACATACAGGCTAGATGGTTGGTGACAACTTGCATACTGAACTTTATTTAACTAATTGCAAGGTTCTCTATTAGGAAAAAAGTCAAATGTGCCCCTACATTCTCAGAGTTTGTGTGTGTGTGATTGGGGAGAGTAGACTGAAAGCTCATAGAAGAAGGGGACCATTCTTTAGGCTTCCTTATACTCTTTGTTGTACCCAAAGGCCCTGGTGATGCACACAGTAGGCATGTCATAGATGTTACCGGTTATGCAGCTGCTTAAGGATCTCAGGTCCACTGCTTGTGGATTGCATGGCCCCATCCATGTCATGTGACAGCTCTGGGCCTTGTTTCCCTCATCTCAAAATGAGAGACTGTCTTCCCGTTTCCCTCTATGAAATAGACAATAAATCTGAATCTGTCCTAGAAAGGCAGCAGCCACTGAATCCAGGAGGCAGGGAGCTGTGAATCTGGTTGTAGAGTTTTGAAAAGTATGTCTTTTGTTGTGAAAAGTATGTCTTTTTGTCAGCATAGCTTATCTAAGAGTGTTCCCTCAGTGTTTCCTTCATCTTGTTTAGATACGAGTCATGTGACCTGGCCCCCAGTACCATAAGGCAAGAACACACTTGAAAATTGGTTTCACAGAGAGGACAGGACACTGTGCCTCACAAAGCTCCCAGACCTCAATAATTTGGGTGATGTTTGAATTACCTGCTTGCCTTTAGGAGACTTCTAGCCCCAAATAAAGTTCAGAGCATATTCAATTATTGAAAATGACAACAAAAGTGATCATTGACATTGGAAGATCAAAAAGGATCCTGGAATGAAAGAAAAAATCTTTTCTATGCTGCATTGGTTCAAGGCAAAGCTATATGAAGAGTTCTGGCACTTCTGGCATAAGGCCCTTGTGGCAAAATCAGACCGTGTGACCATGAGAAGTGGGCATCTATGATTTTGTCTATTCAAAACAGCACTTCCCATGTTTCAGGTGGCATGTTTATTTCTCCCATTCAGCCACTGGTTCTGGTTAGGACTGTCAGTCATGAGCCTGAAATACCATGGATACTAGTGGTCTGAAGCACCCAAACTGAACCAATCAGAGTTCTATACCAGGATTTTTTTTAAAATTGGAATAGGAGGGTCCTATTTCCTCTGTGGTTCTATTATTATAAGAAGGCAAGTCCCAGAGTTCCGGGGGAAGTCACAGAGCTCCAGCTTCATTCTGATAGCCGGCCACAGAAAGGGGGAAGCACACTGAGAGAAGCAGGGGCAAGAGGCAGAGTCCTGTCTCTGGGATACTCCAAGGAAGGTGAACCAGCCCAAGCACCCAGGATCGTACTTCATTCCCATTCAGAGAGCCATCCTTTGGGGTGGCTGTCAGAAGGCGGAGCAGGATTGCAACTTCAGAAGATTGTTAAATCTGCCAAGAACAGCCAGTTGCCCTTGGGGAAAAAAAAGAAGAAATGACGACAAGAAAAACAGAAAAAGTTTTCTCAGCATTGTGTGGAATTAGCCATACACAGCGGTTTCATTTAAAATATATTTCATTCTACTTTAGTGGCTTCTCCATGGAAACAAATAGTGCTGGACATAGTCCTTTTCACTGACCATGCAAGATGTCTTACAAGATTTCTGACTGACAAATGTGGGAGCGAAGAGAATATTCAGTAAGTCATCTCCAAGAAAACCAAAGGCAGGAAAGAGTGTACAAACACCTGACTCTTAGGATTCCCAAGATCTGAATCAATAAATACTTGAGAGTATGGCCAGTTTTCAGGCCTCTTGCTTAAGCCATTTATTTAAGGTTCAAGAAAAAAGCACAAGGAATATTCATTCACCTGTTAGCCAGAGTGCATATTAGGCATTGTGAAGGTTTCCACTGCTTATATAAAGCCAGAAGTCTCGAGGGGGCCCTGAAAGACTTCCATGGTGGGACTTCTCGCACATCCCCACCTACAACGTCCTTTTAGTTTTTTCTTTTTGGTTCCTGTTCACCTCCTGACTCCTTGTGAGGCTTTGCTCTTTAGGATACAGAGAAATGGGAATTTCTTTGCTGATGACTGAAGTATAAAACAGTGCAAGCACTTCAGAAGGCAATTTGACAATCTATAATAATAAAAGCATAATATGCTAATCAGATGGGATGTTCTTTCAAATGACCATCCAGACGAAGCCAGGGCTGTGAGGGAAGCCCGCGTCCTGGGTGCCTGCTGGCTGCTGGAGGGAATCCCAGGTCCCAGAGGGAAGCCGGTGCTGGCAGCCGGGGAAAGGAAGGCCTACTCTTGCATGAATTTCATGCATCAGACCTTTAGTTTTCTAATAAAGCTGAACTTTACTAGCTACCCAGTAACCTACCCATTTCTCTTGAAGGCATAAATTCTATAGAAACCTCCACATTGCACAAGAAGGAATGCACATTGAAGCACTTTTTGTTTTTAAATACTCAGGAATTGAAACAATATAAATATCCATTTATTGGGAATGACTAAATAAACCAAAAGTATATTTTAATTACTGCATAGTTATTAAAAATGAACAAACTAGATCTATGTTTTTCAACATAGATGGTTTTCTAAAATCTAATGCTGAGAAATAAAGCAAGTTGCAAAATGTTATGTATAAAAATAATGTCCCATTCATGTAAATTAAAAAAACACACACAAAACAACACCATGTATTATTTATGGGTTCATACATATATGCTATAAGTTTTAAGATATGGATCAGAGGGATGCAAATTGCCTTGCAAACTGCCTTCAGAATAGAGGTTGCCTTTGGTGAAAGAAGCCAATGGAATGGAGGAGAGTCGCTGCATTAGCTCAAATAATATTTCTTATTTTAAGACTGACCTAAGCAAATATGGCACAATTTTTTAGATACTGGTTTGAAAAATGGGGGTGACATGTACACAGGTGTGTGTCATACTCATTAAAACTGGATAGGATGAGGTATATTCTTGCATTTGTTTTTATTTTAAACAGCTCTTCACCTCTATAATTTTAATTTTCCCCTTTAAGGTAAATGCATCATAATGTCCAGGACTTTAAAACTTCCTTTTCAGTCCTTAAATTTGTGACTGGGCTAAGTCTCAGGAAATTCTGTCTAAGAACCTGTGGAAAGCAAACTGGATATGGGGGGGACTCAACAGTAAATTAATGGTAATTGCTTCCTCACTCAAGCCATTTCATGGGAACACTCTACCTTTAGATAGTGGGGAAAGCTGTGTGGGTGTTGTCATTTCTTTTCTCCATAGGACTCAAACCAATATCTCTTCAGCAGAGATTTGTAAAGAGAATTTAAAATATTAAAACAAACTCGGATGCCCATTTAGTTAGCAGTTCTCACGCACATTGAAAGCTGATTAGGAACTAAAGGCAGACGCATATTCAATTAGAATAAATAGAAACCAGAAATGTAAAAATTTGAAACCACCTGAATATGACAGGATCTGACACAGTGGCCAAAACGTCAATCTTACTGAAGAAATGCCTTCTATCTGGAATTCAAGGGGGATTCTCACCTGAATAAGATTAGTAGTATTCTTGTAATTATTTTGTGATTATCACTTAACCTCATTAGCATTACCAGTGGGCAATAAGTGGTTAGATGAGTTGATCAAGCAGAACTCAAAGTTTTTTGTTTGTTTGTTTTTATAGAAAATTTAGCCTCCAAAGATGTTAGAGGTGGGTGGCTGACTATTGACTTCTGTCCCCATGACCTGGCTCCTAGTCCACAAGAAAGAAAGGTCTGACCCACCTGAAGACCTTTTAAATTAAAGGGCTGTTATCAAAAAAGCACAGAAGCAGCTCCTACAACTTGTTCTGTGAGTTCAATGAAGCCCTTGCTCTCTGTTCTTGTAGCTGCTCTGAACACTGCCTTGCTCAGAAGGTTGGCTTGAGGCAACAGGCTCATATTGTGAGCAGGAATCCACATATATTCCAGCTTCAGGCAGACTGGCTGAATATAGAAGCAGAAAAAGTTTAAGCCTAGGGCAAACTCACTCAGGAGCATGGATCCTCTGGTTGCTTATTGTGGTTCATGTAGGGAAAGGTCTCCAAATACGTTAACCAAATTATGTACCTTGATTGCCTTCAATTTCACCAAATGAGAACACCTTTGCAATTTATATCAGCTTATTAATAAGCCACAAACTTCACTCCAAATACACATGCTAATTAGCCAAGCCTCAGATAGTGATTGGCTTATGAAGAATAGAAGCTCTTGCAATTGCTGTCCTAGGAGAAGAGGTCTTCTAATGGAGGCAAGTGTGGCTGCCTGTCTGGAATGCCGAGTACTTGAGTTATAGCTCAACCCTCATAACAGGCATGTGGTCTCACACTGTGTTCAAGTATTTAAAGTAACTACAGGTGATACAACAATCAAGGAAGCACATAATCGCGTGCTTATTATCTAAGTTTTTAACAATTGACATAATTATTGAGAATTTGAGATAAATGGCTCTTTTTTAAGTGGAAGTAAGAAACTAAAGCATATAACTAACCAAATCCAAGGAAATAACCATTAAGAAGCTTCTCTTACCACACACAGATAGATGATAAATGATAGACAGATAAATCCATCTATTGACCCTATCTATCTTGAATAAATATAGGTTCAAGGCAGAGCAGTTTTCAGGTTGTATCCTAAAGGGCACAGCATAGGCTATGAGTACTAGTAAAGGTATCATCTTCACAAGGATACTGTGAACAATGCAAAATATGAACCTAAAGCCATTTCCTAGAGGGGGGGGGGCGGGGAGGGTTTATCTTCTGCCCTGTAGCAAAATCTGAAAACACATAGACAAAGAAGTAACATAGTGAGTGCTTGTTCTGTGCTAAATGCTTCAACTCCATTGCCACGTTAGTCCTTTGCACAAGTCCATGTGGTCAGGACTGTGACGTCCATAAGGAGATGGTCAGATACTGAGTACTCTGCCCAGTGTCACTCATTTGGCAAATGGCTAAGCTGGATTCTAGCCTGGTCTGGCAACTCCATACCCACGGTCTTTTTTTCTACAACATTGAGCTTCTGGTTCCCTGCAAGTAAGGGGATACCTGAGCTCACCCAGGTGTTCTGAAGTCCTGTGTGGATGTAGGCCATGATGTACATGTTTGTGTGCAATTATTCCCTTAGATTGTTCTAGGTGTACCTGTAAGTCCTATCATTGTGTGAGCTGGTCCCAAGGACAACACAGTTGATTGATGCTCAGAGGCACAGACATTTTAACTTACAAAATTTGTGAGATCATTACCAAGATCCATTAAAAAGTTTGCCGTGGATAGTTTTTTCACTCTCCTTAAGTCCCCATTTCTAAGCCCTTTCTCACAGAGGATGAGCTCATTTCTGGGGAGTTTTGAATTTATTTTTTTATTATGAACTCTCTCAACTTCCCTTATTTCTAGTTCAGATTATTTCTATTATTACTGAACCCTTCCTCTTCTGCCATATTTGAGAAATAATTATCTTGTTCATGGTCAAAAGGAATCCTTTGTCTGTAAGCTCAGCTTTCTTTCCTTTCTAGTACCATGATCCACTCATTCATTATTAGCATGTATTCTTCAGTCTCTATTTTACTCTTGGATTCTTTCCCTTGAGCAACAAAAGAAGATGCTCTTGACACAAAGCAGGATTCCCTCTACCCTGTCTCTATTTTACTCTTGGATTCTTTCCCTTGAGCAACAAGAGAAGATGCTCTTGACACAAAGCACCCTATGACTCACTCACTTGTGGATCTTCCAGCTTTGCCCACAAAGCTGGAAGATCCACAAGTGAGTGAGGTATACCTCACTCACTTGTGGATCTTCCAGCTTTGCCCACAACCCTTTCCAGATCATCTAACCTAGATTTAAAGCAAAAGATAGCAACAAGATTTGTTTTTGTGCTTGCCAGGATTTGTTAATACACAATGTAGTGTATTAACATTTAAAATTTTGTTTGGACAGCTCCAAAAGATAGAAGATATCACTGCTGTGGATCCAGTGTATAGTTAATGTGCAATAAACATTTGTGGAATGAAAGACTGAATAAAAAATGAAAAGAAAAATCATTAATATAAAATGTAAGAAAAAACCTTAAAATGTTACCCAGTATTTAACAACTTGGAATTATAAAAACCACATTCTTAGGTTGTGTTTCTCATTTTGTGGGGCACTTAATGACAATGAGTACACAACCCTACAGTGGTTTTCTCACTGCTCCTGGAGGCAAGTGTTTGGTCATCATGAGAGCAGGATTTTCTTGCTTTTTCTTTCTACTGGATTCCCAATGCCTAGCACAGTGCTTGACATGGCTCTGAGAATCACATGATGGAGAGACAGACTTCTTATTTTGTGCATTGTAAGCAGTGTATAAACCTCAAATGTGGCCAGCTGCTATTCCCCATGGCCAGCTCAAGCTATGGATGCGTAGCATCACAAAAGAAGCCACAGGATACCTGCTCGTGTGTGTGTGGCTGTGCCTGCATTTGAACACAGCCTGGAGCAGTGCTTGCTGTGAAACTTAATATAACTTTAAAATATAAATAGTAATAAAACTCTAAAATGAAAAATTTGAATACCAGACAGAATAGAGACAATCTCTGTTATGGGTATTAATAGTCAGGAGTAATCTGTGTGCTATGGTTTTATGTATTCATGTATTAGATCTATGAATTATGGGAATTTATAAACAGGAGAAGAGGAGCTAAGGTCGATCCCAGCAATACGGCCTGGTACACAGTAGGTGATGCACACAGCACATTGGTTTAGGGGCATATACCCATGTGCATACATGCACACACATGCATAAACTCATGACACACACACAAAGCAACTCTGGTGCTACGGCATGGTTCTGGACTCCTACATGCAAAACATAGTGCATTACACTCTGTGAAACATGGATCAAATATTAGAGGTATGAAATGTGTGTCAAATACTAGAAGATTAGATGAGAGAAAGAAACAGATCTTATCTTCTTCCAGAGCAATCAGAGCAATGGATCTACGAGCAGCCACTTCACACCCCTACTTAATTTTTTTCAAGTTACCTAACTGAATAAGGCATTCACCTTAATCTCCCCGGTGCTTATTGGAAAAGGTTCCAAAGAAGGCTGCTCTGGAAAGGGTCTTAAATTAAATTGAAAATGGCAATATATGTTCCGGGCCATCCAAGCCCACTTACATTAGCAGATTAAAATACATTGTCATGAGTGAACCTGTGTAAAAGCTTCATACTCCACAACCAGGGCTCCCGTGCGCAGCTTGGGGCGGTGGCTCTCCAGGAGGACATGAGCATCTCCTGTCAGTGGGGGATCACTCTCATGAGTGGGTGGGGAAGTACTGCCAGTGACAGAGACCAGCGAATGGGAAGAGGTAATTTGGCAAAGAAGCTTATAGTAGAGGTTAAAGTGTCAGGAATGAAGAGCAGGAAGCAGAAGGCATGAGTCATGTGAGAAAGGCCATCAGGGCAATGAGGCTGGGAATGGACCAAGGTTTTGAAAAATGCTGTCTATATGGTGTTAGTGGAAGTAAGGCTGCTGGAGGATGGCAGACCTTCAAGTGGGGGGCCCTCTAAGGATACCAACAAAGGAAAAAAAAAAGGAAGGCCTCAAGGGCAGTATACATCACAACGACTTGTCTCTATCAAGCTGATAACAACCACACATCAGTGAGACGATTGAGGCACACCACCAAACTCAGTATCTACTTCATGAGGTCCTGCCCAGGGTCCAAGTACCTCTTCATTCATTTTTGCATGCAACAGATATGTACAGTCACTGCTCAGGGCACAGAGAATTAGTTAAGACAGATAAAGAAAAACACCTCATTCCCATGAACTCTACATCTCATTAAGAGGAAAAGAACAATAAATAAAATATACATATTGGGAAGTCAACAGTGCTATGAATGAAAGCAAAGCAAGGGACAGGAAAAAGAGAGGAGAGATGTTCCACATGAGGAGCCATCAAGGAAAAGGCAATGCAATGCTATTTGAGCAGAGACCTGAATGAAGAGAGGGGTTGAATTGGGGAGCTATCTGGAGACAGAACACTAGGGCAGAGAGAACAATTACTCCAAAGGCTCTGAGAGGAGTGTGCTTTTTGTGCCCCAGAAGTAGCAGGAAGGAAAGGGGATCAGAGGTAGAGAAAGGAGAACTGAGAAGTTGATGTGGCCCAGAAAATGAATGAGTTGGAGGCCACAGGACATGCATTTTATTCATTAGTGAGATTGGGAGTCATTGACAAGTTTGGGCAGTGATGTCACACATCCTGACTTGTACTTTGGAAAGAGCACTTGGGTTGCTGCATGGCTATCAGTCAGGATGAAGAACAGGAGGAGGTTGAGGCAGAAGAGGGTGGTAGCAACAGAGGTAGTACAAGTTATTGGATTCAGGTAAAAGAGGCAGAATCTTCTGCTTAATTTTGAATGTAGGATGTGAGTGAGAGAGAAGGATGACAGTAAGGAGTAGAAGCATCTTTTACTAGTCTGAGTAAACATGGCGGGGGTGGGTGGGAGGTTTAAGGCTTGGCAGTAATACCCTTAAGTGAACAGTTCAGTGAAATATCTTTTCCAAGGCTTTCCTTGTATTGCTCCAGAGCTGAAAGGTAGCAAATTACTGCATCCTTCACTCTGTGATTCTGTAATTGGAGACATTATTGCACTTATAACTCATCTAGAGAAACTATTAACACGGCAGCAGAAATCCTGATTAAGTACCCAGGAGAGGAGAGAGATCTAAAAGTAGAGTGTTTTTTTTAGCAACCACCCAGGAGATGCCAATGCAGGGAATTCATGGATTTGATATTCCTATTGTTGAAGAGATACACTTGATGGCTTTGCTGTCATCAACAACAACCTAGGAAAATTACATTTCTTATAAGTTGACATTGGCCAGACCACCTCTCCTGGGTCCTCCATGACAAAAATCTCATGTTCTTGATAATGATTCAAAACACACCTAGCAAAGGCAACACAATCATATGTGAGAAGAAGAATAAATAGAGCAAGCAGGGCCAACATCTGGAACACATCCTTCCAAGCTTCCTCCAAGTATGAAAGGCTGCTTGAAGCAGACCTTGAGACATCTCTCATCATCGCCTGACTAGAGGATGGTTTGGGTTGTTGGGTCCAAAGTGAGGAGCTTAGAAATGAGCAACCTCTTAGGGCTTCCTGAGGTACATACCATTGGGACTATCCTTCAGGGTCTCTTAGGCACCTGCTCTAACTTTTCTGGGAAGCAATTATGTGAAGGTTGAAAATAATTCTACTAAGCCCCCTTTTTTGCAATCCTTATATCAACAGAGATAAGTGCAGTAATTAGCAAATCTAATAAACTATGTGTGACTAATGACTTTGCACAGGATGGTCGTAAGTGCAACGCTGCTTCAACTTTCACCAGGCATCGGAACCCTGTATCATTTACAGGTCTCAGACTATAGACATTCTTCTTCTGGTTTGATCCTATGGACTAGAAGATTCTAGATATTTTAAGTGGATTCCATAGCAATGCACAAGCAGTGGTCACTAAAATATAGATTCCTAGGATCCAGAACAGACATTTTGAATTGGAAACTCCAGAGTCTCTATATATTGAACAAATTTCCCCATGTGATTCTGAAATGTGGCCAGGCTTAGGAACTTCTGATGAAGACAGTTCTTCCAGGAAGACCTTTCCAGATGTTCTTCCTAAGGTATGACTTAGAAAATATGGCAGCTAGATTTGGAAACACAAATGCAATTATATCATCTTTTACAAGCAGATAATGCATGTTGGAGGATGACTCAAAGTCACCCAGCAATTAACTATGAGCTACTCCTTCCACATCAAGTTGAAACAGAGGCCAGTATAGAATAATGCATGGTTTAACCATCAGAAAAAGGTAAATAAACCCGTGTGTCAATATCTAATCTTTAATGGTAGTAGCAAAGCATGATATAGAATTTCCAGATTAGATGATGAAGACCTAAGTTTCGGGATAATTCTCCAGGCTTGTAAACTGGTGTGAGTCTTAAACTGTACACCATTAGAGGCCAACACTGATTTATATTCAACAGTATTGAGAGGCCAATGTTTTAGAGAAGATAGGGCTCAAATTGTGAGTAAATGGACACAAAGATATATTTGGAACATTATAAATTGCAGATATTAGCAGTAATTTCTCATTCAATCTGTACCACTTCTTTTCTTTTCTTTTCTTTTTTTTTTTTTTTTTTTTTTTTTTTTTGCTTGGGGCAGGGGTACATGGTTCTAGGATAAAAAGCCATTGTGACTCAGAGGCACCTGGCATTTAATAGACAAGCATGGTTGCAGAATGTGAAATTGTCATGGTTAGGAAGCTATGCTTTATGTTTTTGGCAACATACTGGTTCAGGCTGAGAATGTACCTGCTAAGTTGTAAAATGATTAGAAATGTGGCTGCTTCTGGAAGTGAAACAGGACTTGAAGCTCTCACTTTGCCTTCTGGAGGTGACCAAGCAGCAGAACATTAAGGACCTTATGGAGGGGGCACTGGGCATTCAAGTTCAAATTTTCCTCCCCACTTAGCCTTCCTTTCCCCTTACTTTATCAGTATCTGATGCTGAACTCACCGGAGTCTCTCTGAAGTTCTAATTCCACTGACCCATTACAAACATGGGGCAATATCTGATATTTTAGGGATTTTTGAATTAATTTATTTCATACCTGAATAAAACACGTTCATGCAATCTAATGTTGGAGACCCTTGAAACTCAGTCCTTGATCACCTTCTCTCTGTACTCTTTCTAGGTGACCTCATTCATGCTCATAGCTTCATTGACCAGTTATGCAAGTCTTTCCAAGTCTTCCAACCTAACATTTTCCTCTTTCCAGGTTTCTTAAATTTAACATGTCTTTTTACAAGGATGGCTGTAGACATTTTTGCAGAGAAGTTGTGGTTCATAGCTACACCAGATGTTCCAACAACATCCTTGGGTTGGATAGCCTTGGAGAATAATTTTGGATGGAAAAGCTACTGATGATGGATGCTCTGATCATGAATATGCCACTCCAGAGCTACCTTCCATCCTTCAATCAAGCTGGATTTTAGTGCCTGTGGAAATACTAAAGTATCTTGAGTCACCTCTCACAAAAAATCTCCACACTTCCTTTATCCCTAGCATAATCCACAGAAATAGCAATAAAAGTAAGAGCATAGATGCATAAAGAGAAAAATATTCTGGCCAAATTCCAGATACCTTATGTGGAAACAGCTGGGTAAGGAGTGATTTCAAGACATTAGCACATCTTATTTGGACAGAGTGAGAATTTTGAAAGAATTCATCTTTTGCACTCAAAGTGAAGCCAGATAAAACATTTGGTAAAGAGCAGAAGTCTATTACAGTGTTCTGGATGCATCCTGCTTCACCCAAATGTTCATGTAGCACCAAATGTCTGCTCTATTCTTTTTTAACCAACATCTGAAGAAATCTTCAACAATTTTTCAACTTGTCTAATATGAATGAAAAAGCATCCTTTTTTTTCTGGAGGAACCTTTCCTTCCAGATATTTGTCACCATGGAAATGTAAATTTCAGATTCAAGTGTCCAATCAATTTTATTTTCCAATGGTCTGATCTCATTCTTTGGAGAGCATTATAATCAACACATTCATAAGTTATTGACAAGGCTGATTTTTTTAAAACTTATCTTAGAGCTCAGAATTCACTCAGAATTCAGTTCCAAGGGTTCATATGTTTTTAGTTAGGAAGTCATTGAGAAATACAGAAGTGCAGTTTTCTTCAGTGCTGCCTTGGGAAAGGTGATGGCCATTCTGAGGAAAGAGTGGGTTAGAGCAGGAAGGGAGGAAAGGAAGGGCTGAGATGGTGCTATAGAGAGTTTTAGTTGGAAGTATATTTTAGCCAAATGATGGGACTGTGAACTCTTTAGAGATCACTCTTTCCTTCATCCTCCATTCAAATTAAACAAATAACATTTTGTCCCTCCTTTCTGTATGTAGCAAAGCTGTGCATAGTGTCTCTGATTTTAAATATTTTGCCAAATATTTTTGTATTTTTTGTATTTTTTATATTTGTATTTTTTTCAATGAGTGAGATGTTTCCATAAGACCTGGAAAATTAGACATAGTTTTGGGAACTGAAGGCAAATATAGATGCGTTATTCATTCCTCTTTTCTTGCCCACTTCTCAAAGCAGATATTCCTTCCTTCTGATCCAGATCCTACCCACTGTGTAATACCCAACTAAAATCACACCTTTCCCGTGAACAAGTCTTTTCTTCATGACTCCAGGACAGTCTACTGGTAATGACTGTGGATATATACCACATATTTTACAGAGTGCCAAATGTAGCACAGTCATGACATTTAATGCTTACTGTAATCTGCGAGGCAACTCCCACATTATCTTCACTTTTCAGATGTGTAAACCAAAGCTCAGAGGTTCAAGAAGTTGCCCTTCGTGTCAAGGCCAACAGTTATTAAGTGACAAAGCCAGGGTTTGAAGCCCTAGACCAGTGGTGGGCAACCCCTGGCACGCGTGCCAAACATGGCACGCCAGTAACTTTTGCTGGCACACGAAACCCTCTCTTATAATCTTCCATTACAATTTTTTTCTTAATATCGACTTTTTTATTTTTCAGATAAATCAAGTGTAGGTGCATCTTAGATAAATAAATAATTTTACATAACAAGTTATCTTAAAGACCATAGACATGGATTGACGAGAGAGGGGAAGAGCAATTTCTATGCCTCTGCCTTAACTCTCCCTGCCTTCCTAGATCCTACCAGTGTTTTGGTTTCATCCACATATGCTTGTGGATCTTTGTTCTCAGTGATAATAGGAGTAGGCTTACGGATGAAAGTAGTAGCTTGTGCATATCTCTGAAGGTCACAAAATATAAACCTGATGTAAAATCTCTGTCATCAGTGATGCAGCAGCAAAAGTCCCACTGATAATATCAAACGGAATATCAAACGGAGTCGGACTATCAGTGTACATGTATACATTAAAAAATAAATGTATTTTTCATCATCATATACTGTGTTTTTGTCGTTCGAATGAATTTTATTATTTCTTCATGGTTCTTCACATACGTACACCTTAAGAGATATCAAGTAGGCATGACATGTTCTCAAAAAATTAGGGTTGGGACGCAGAAGAATTTTGAGTCAGATTTTGCTGGTGTTGGCACGCACTCACAAAAAGGTTGCCCACCCCTGCCCTAGACCAATGGGGCCAGCTCTTCAACTCTCTCTGGTGCTTCTGTCCACCACAGTAATCTCATTCAGTATTCTTTTAATGCTTATAACTAGACCATGGATTCCCAGGTGACAGTTCTTTAGGCTTTCTTTGCATCAGGCAAGACGCCACATTACAAACGGATCTGTGCAGAAATGCATCAGAAATGTCAGCTGATTGAGATGAAAGGTCATACAAAATTCAGAAAATAGAAAAGTAAACTTTAAAATAAAGGTAATCATTCCATGTCTTGTTAGTTTTTGTTTATATTAGTAAATGTTAAAATCGTGTTATTTACAAGCAAGTATCAAAATAAGTAAAGAAAAGAAAACAACTGAGTAACTAACACACATTAGGTTTAATGAATGTGTTGGGATCAGTTTTACCTATGACCACACTGTAGTAGGATATGGGGAAGGTGGTCCAGACACCCCAACACAAGTAGTGTCAAACCCCAGCCTTGCCTCCACCCAACGTCTGTGTATCCAACAACCACTGTGAATGACCCAGCATTTGAGGACATGAAATCCTCTTTTTCCAGAATCCACTGTCCCCGCCGAGTCCTGTACTCTGCCACAGAATTTGCCTTTTCCAGGATGGGCAGTGTGGGTTTAATGATGGGGAGGGAACCTGGACCACTATTTGTATATGTGGGATAGGTCACTGTTCATCTGGAAACATTTGAGAAGGGTTTGAAAACGCCTCTCCAGATGGAACTTACCCCCTAGTCCAGAAGGTAAAACTGGCCTTAGAATGAGTCCACTGCATCACCAGTCACAAAGAAAGAATCAGGGGCAATGACACAGAGAGCAAATGAGCTTTGTCTGGGCCTGCGCTGAGTGAACTCAGTGACAGGAAGGTGAGCAGTGTGGCGAGGGAGTGGGGGCATTGGAGAGAGAAAGGGAAGAGCCCTGGAGGAGAAACCCGAAGGAGTTGTAGCCAGGGTGGCCTGCATCCAGGTTTTAACAAAGCCACCTTGACAGGTAAGGCATGTCAACTGTCCTTAGAATATCTCTCTATCACTTGTCCAAATAGTAATAAATCACCAGTAAATTCCTGGTGCTGTTGGGAAGGTTTGGATAACCAAGCCTAAAATTCACAAACAAGAACCTTTCATTAACTCTGGAAAAATAGTTTTACTTTATTTCAATTTGTGTATTTTGGTTATTTACTGGGAGAATATATTGTTGACCAACATGACATACTGTTTTGAATCAAATGCCTTTTATTATACAACCATCAGACACTGAATTTATTTTGCTTAAATGCTTGACCAGCCTTCATCTGTACCAAATGTTTTACTTGCTATTTTAAAGCTGAGATTCTTTTTTTTAAAAAAGCTAATGTGTGTTAGTTACTCGGTTGTTTTCTTTACTTATTTTGATACTTGCTTATAAATAACACGATTTTAACATTTACTCATATAAACTAGAACTAACAAGACATTGTTTTTTAGTTGTTTTTTTTAAGATGGTTTTATTCATTAGATATAACAAAAACAACTAACAAGAAAAAAACCCTCAAGGCTGTAATTTTAATTTTATTTTTATTTTCCTGGACTTCAAAGTGCTACCTTTCTCTATTAAATAATTTAAAGTATTTTTCTTGAGATAAGTAATAAAAGCAAGATATATAAATCTGGCATACATGCTTGTGGTGTGCTTTCTTGCTGGGAAAATCACCTTCATTTTTCCTCCTTTTCTCCCATGTTAGTGTGTGTGTGTGTGTGTGTGTGTGTGTGTGTGTGTGTGCATGTGTGCTGACTCAACCTATTGAATTTATTAGTTATTATTTGTTTTATTTTAAAATTTTAAATTTATTTATTTATTTGGATGACACTGGTTCGCAAAATCAAACAGGTTTTTAGTGTACAGTTCAACACAGCATCATTTGCACACTGCATCGTGTACCCTTCACCCCATGCAAAGTCTCTTTCTGTCCCCATTTTCCCCTATTTTCCCACCTCCACCTGCCCCACACACCATTTTACTTTGAGTTTCACCACACTGTTGTCTGTGTCTATGTTATATACATATATATATATATCTACACTAATAAAAGAGAAACATGGTAATTAGCGTATGACCGCTACCCTTCCCATTGGCTAATCAGTAAGTATATGCAAATTAACTGTCAGCCAAGATGGTGGCCGGCAGCCAGGCAGCTGGAAGCGAACATGAGGCTTGCTTGCTGCAGTGAAGGAGGACTCCAACGTTCCCCGCCTGCGCTGCTGACCTCTGAGCTGGCAGTTTGAAACTTTGTAACAAATATAGAAGCTAAACAAAACCCCGGGATCTCAGAGCTGGAGTTATACATTGTTTTGATTATAGAACGCAAACAAACCAGCGGAAGCCTCAGAGCTAGAGCTAGAGTTAAAGCTGGCCCAGAATAAAATTAAAAAAAGAGAAAAAAAAGGAGCGGTTGGGAGCTTCAGTCAACAACCACCAGCCTGAAAGCAGCCCTCAGCCCCTCACCCAGACTGGCCAGGCACCCCAGTGGGGACCCCCACCCTGAAGGGTGTGTGACCAGCTGCAAACAGCCATCATCCCCTCATCCAGGCTGGCCAGGCACCCCAGTGGGGACCCCCACCCTGATCCAGGACACCCTTCAGGCAAACCAGCCAGCCCCAGGCCTCTATCCTATATAGTAAAAGGGTAATATGCCTTCCAGCACCGGGATCAGCGGAGCCGCGAGGCCTCCTGGCACCGGATCAGCGTGACGGGGCAGCGCCCAAACCCCCTGATCACCCTGCGGCTGTGTGTGACAGGGTGCGGCGTCTCAACCCCCTGATCGGCCCTGCCTCTGTGACAGGTTGCGGGCGCCCCAACCCCCCACCCCGCCCCCCAAAAGGCCCTGCTCTGTGTGTGACAAGGAAGAGCATAACCTCCCCATGGGCCTTCCCTGGGGGTGAAAGTTGGCGGGGCCCCCAACCCCCTGATTGACCCTGCTTGTGGGGGAGAGAGGGCGGTGCCACAACCCCCTGATCCGCCCTGCTTTGTGTTGAAAAGGGGGCGGGCGCCTAAACTCCCCCTATCGGCCTTACTCTGTGAGGGAAA